>NC_142797.1:3810783-3958283 GCF_049724085.1 Artemia sp. Qi Xiang Cuo | reverse complement strand
ACAAACACACACAAAAACTTACACCCACACAAAAAAGCTTAGACACAAAAAACTTACACACACGCAAAAACTTACACAAACACTAAAAAACTTACATGAACACAAAATCATACATTAACAAACAAACTTACACAAACACAAAAACTTACACTCACGCAAAAAAACTTACACACACACACAAAAACTAACACACAAACAAAAAATAACTCACACACACACACAAACAAAAAAAAAACTTACACATGCACACGAAAACTAACATGCACACAAAAACTATACACACACACACACACACACAAGAAAACTTACACACACACGACAAAACTTACACACACAAAAGCTTAGACACACAAAAACTTACACACACACACACACACAAAAACTTACACCCACACGCAAAAACTTGTGTGTGTGTGTGTGTGTGTGTGTGTGTGTTTGTTTTTGTGTGTGTGTAAGTTTGTGTGTGTGTGTAAGTTTTGTGTGTGTGTGTGTGTGTGAGTTTTTTTGTGTGTGTGTAAGTTTTTGTGTGCATGTAAGTTTTTGTGTGCATGTAAGTTTTTGCGTGTGGAGTGTAAGTTTTTGTGTGTGCAGTGTAAGTTTTTTGTGTGTCTTTGCTTTTGTGTGTTTGTGTTTTTTTTTTGTGTGTGTGTGTGTTATTTTGTGTGTGTTTGTGTGTGTGTGTGTAAGTTTTTGTTTGTTTTAGTTTTGTGTGTGTGTGTGTGTGTAAGTTTGTGTGTGTGTGTGTATGTGTAAGTTTTTGTGTGTGCATGTAAGTTTTGACGTGTGTGTGTGTAGTTTTGTGTGTGTGTGTGTGTGTAAGTTTTTGTGTATCTAAGCTTTTGTGTGTGTAAGATTTGACGTGTGTGTGAGTAAGTTTTCGTGTGTGTGTGTGTAAGTTTTTGTGTGCATGTAAGTTTTCGTGTGCATGTGTAAGTTTGTGTGTGTGTGTGTGTGTGTGTGTGTGTGTGTGTATTTGTTTTTGTTTTCGTTAGTTTGTTTGTGTTTGTGTATTTTTTTTTTTGTGTGTGTGTGTGTTAGTTTTTGTGCGTGTGTGTAAGTTTTTGTGTGCATGTAAGTTTTTGTGTGCTTGTGAGTTTTTGCGTGTGGGTGTAAGTTTTTGTGTGTGCGTGTTAGTTTTTGTGTGTCTAAGCCTTTGTGTGTGTGTGTAAGTTTTTGTGTGTCTAAGCTTTTGTGTGTGGTTGTAAGTTTTTTGTGTGTGTGTGTGTAAGTTTTTGTGTGTGTGTAAGTTTTTGTGTGAATGTAAGTTTTTGTGTTAATTTATGTTTTTGCGTGTGTGTGTTAGTTTTTGTGTGTGTGTGTAAATGTTGGCGTGTGTGTATGTAAGTTTTTGCTTGTGTGTGTAAGTTTTCGTGTGTGTTTGTGTGTGTGTGTAAGTTTTGTGTTTGTTTTTTTTTTTTTTTGCTGTTTTTTGTTTTTTTTTTTTTTTCTTTGTGTGTGTTTTTGTATGTTTTTTCGTTTTTGTGTATGTGTTCTTGTGTGTGTGTGTGTGTGTAAGTTTTTGTGAATGTGTGTGAGTTTTTTTGTGTTCATTTGTTAGATTTTGTGTATGTGTGTGTGTAAGTTTTTTTGTGTGTTTTTAAGTTTTGTGTGTGTGTGTGAGTTTTCGTGTGTGTGTGTTGTGTGTTTGTAAGTTTTGTGTGTGTGTGTGTGTGTGTAAGTTTTTATGTGCATGTAAGTTTTTGTGTGCATGTATAGTTTTCGTGTGCATGTGTAAGTTTTTGTGTGTGTGTGTGTGTGTGTGTGTGTGTGTGTGTGTGTGTGTGTAAGTTTGTGTGTGTGTGTGTGTAAGTTTTTGTGTGTGTGTGTAAGTTTTGGCGTGTGTGTGTTAGTTTTGGCGTGTGTGTGTATGTTTTGATGCGTGTGTGTGTGTGTAAGCTTTTTTGTGTGTGTGTGTAAGTTTTTGTGAGTGTGTGTAAGTTTGTGTGTGTGTGTAAGTTTTTGTGTGCTTGTTAGTTTTTGTGTGCATGTCAGTTTTTGCGTGTGGGTGTTAGTTTGTGTGTGTGTGTGTGTTAGTTTTTGTGTGTCTATGCTTTTGTGTGTGGATGTAAGTTTTTTGTGTGCATGTGTAAGTTTTTGTGTGTGTGTGTAAGTTTTTGTGTGTGTGTAAGTTTGTGTTTTTGTGTACTTTTTGTGTGTGTGTGTGTGTCAGTTTTTGTGTGTTTGTGTAAGTTTTTGTGTGCATTTAAGTTTTTGTGTTCTTGTTAGTTTTTGCGTGTGGGTGTTATTTTTTGTGTGTGAGTTTTAGTTTTTGTGTGTCTAAGGTTTTGTGTGTGGGTTTTAGTTTTGTGTGTGTGTGTGTGTGTAAGTTTTTGTGTGTTTGTGTGTGTTTGTTTATGTTTTTTTTTGTTTTATTTTTGTGTTTTTGTTTGTGTGTAAGTTTTTGTTTGTGTGTGTATGTGTAAGTTTTTGTGTTCATGTAAGTTTTTACGTGTGTGTGTAAGTTTTTGTGTGTGTGTGTGTGTGTAAGTTTTTGTGTGTCTAAGCTTTTGTGTGTGTAAGATTTGACGTGTGTGTGTGTAAGTTTTCGTGTGTGTGTGTGTAAGTTTTTGTGTGCATGTGAGTTTTAGTGTGAATGTGTAAGTTTGTGTGTGTGTGTTTGTTTGTGTGTGTGTGTGTGTTTGTGTGTGTGTGTGCGTTAGTTTTTTTGTGTGTGTGTGTTAGTTTTTGTGTGTGTGTGTGTTAGTTTTTGTGAGTGTGTGTAAGTTTTTGTGTGCAAGTAAGTTTTTGTGTGCATGTAAGTTTTTGCGTGTGGGTGTAAGTTTTTGTGTGTGCGTGTAAGTTTTTGTGTGTCTCAGCGTTTGTGTGTGTGTGTAAGTTTTTGTGTGTCTAAGCTTGTGTGTGTGGATGTAAGTTTTTTTTGTGTGTGTGTGTAAGTTTTTGTGTGTGTGTAAGTTTTTGTGTGCATATAAGTTTTTGTGTGAATGTAAGTTTTTGCGTGTGTGTGTAAGTTTTTGTGTGTGTGTGTGTAAGTTTTTGTGTGTGTAAGTTTTGGCTTGTGTGTGTAAGTTTTTTTGTGTGTGTGTGTGTTTTAATGTTTTTTTTTGTGTTTGTGTGTATTTTTTTGGATGTTTTTATGTGTGTGTGTGTGTGTGTGTAAGTTTTTGTGTGTGTAAGTTTTGGCGTGTGTGTGTAAGTTTTAGTGTGTGTGTGTGTGTGTAAGTTTTTGTGTGTGTGTAAGTTTTTTTGTGTTCATGTGTAAGTTTTTGTGTATGTGTGTGTGTGTAAGTTTTTGTGTGTGTGTAAGTTTTGGCGTGTGTGTGTGAGTTTTCGTGTGTGTGTGTGTGTGTGTGTAAGTTTTGTGTGTGTGTGTGTGTGTGTAATTTTTTGTGTGCATGTTAGTTTTTGTGTGCATGTAAGTTTTCGTGTGCTTGTGTATGTTTTTGTGTGTGTGTGTTTTTGTGTATGTGTGTGTTTTTTTTTTTGTGTGTGTTGTTGTGTGTGTTTGTAAGTTTGTGTGTGTGTGTGTGTGTGTGTGTGTAAGTTTGGTCGTGTGTGTGTATGTTTTCGTGTGTGTGTGTGTAAGATTTCGTGCGCTTGTGTAAGTTTGTATGTGTGAAATTTTTGTCGTGTGTGTGTAATTTTTCGTACGTGTGTTTTTGTGGTTTTGTTTTGTGATGTGTGTGTTTGTGTGTTTTTATTTTTTTTTTGGTGGTTATAAGAGTTTTTTGTGTTCTTTTGCATGTTTGTGTGTGTTTGTTTGTTTTTGTTTGTGTTTGTGTATTTTTTTGCGTGTTTGTGTGTGTTATCTTTCGTGTGTTTTTTTAATGGTTGTGTTTTTTTGTGTTTGTTTTTATTATTTTTTGTTATTTTAATTTTTTTTGTTCATGTTATTTTTATTTTTATTTTGTTAGTTTTTGTGTGTGTGTTTGTGTGTGTGAAGTTTTTGTGTTTGTAAGTTTTGGCGTGTGTGTGTAAGTTTTCGTGTGTGTGTGTGTGTGTGTGTAAGTTTTGTGTGTGTGTGTGTGTGTGCTATTTTTTGTGCGTGTGTGTGTGTGTTTTTTGTGTTCATGTGTTAGTGTGTGTGTGTGTGTGTGTGTTTGTGTAAGTTTTTGTGTGTGTGTAAGTTTTTGCGTGTGTGTGTGTAAGTTTTTGTGTGTTTGTGTGTGTAAGTTTTTTGTGTGTGTGTGTGTGTGTGTAAGTTTTTGTGTGAGTTTAAGTTTTTGTGTGCATGTAAGTTTTCGTGTGTGTAAGTTTTTGCTTGTGTGTGTAAGTTTTCGTGTGTGTGTGTGTGTGTAAGTTTTTTTTGTTTGTGTTTGTGTTTGTGTGTGTGTAAGTTTTTGTGTGTGTGTGTGTGTGAGTGTTTTTTTTGTGTTCATGTGTAAGTTTTTGTGTGTGTGTGTGTGTAATTTTTGTGTGTGTGTAAGTTTTGGCGTGTGTGTGTAAGTTTTGTGTGTGTGTGTGTGTGTGTGTAAGTTTTTGTGTGCATGTAAGTTTTTGTCTGAATGTAAGTTTTCGTGTGCATGTGTAAGTTTTTGTGTTTGTGTGTGTGTGTAAGTTTTTGTGTGTGTGTGTTTAAGTTTTGGCGTGTGTGTGTAAGTTTTCATGTGTGTGTAAGTTTTCGTGTGTGTGTGTGAGTTTTTGTGTGTGTGTGTAAGTTTTTGTGTGCATGTATGGTGACCGGGGGAGGACCTTTGGGGCCCAGGGAGGGCGTTTGGGGATCCGGAGGTCCTTGAGGATTGAGTGGTCTTTTGGGAGCCCGGGGGACCTTTGTGGACCGGGGGGGGGGCCTGGGAGCCCGGTGGTCTTTTGGGAGCCCAGTGGGCCTTTGGAGGTCCGGGGGGCAGTTGGGGGCCTGGGGGACATTTGGGGACCGGTGAAGGGCCTTTGGGACCCCGTTGGTCCTTTGGGAGCTCGATGGGGCTTTGGGGGGCCGGGGGATGGCCGTTGTGGCACAGGGAGGGCTTTTGGGGGTCGGGTGGACCTTTGGGGACCGGGGAGGGCCTTTGGGGCTCGGGTATGGCCTTTTTGGGGTCTGGGGGCCCTTTGGGACCCCGTTGGTCGTTTGGGTGTCCGGTGGACCCTTGGGGGCGGGGGGACGGCCTTTGGGGGGCGGGGGGGGCTTCCTTCGGGGCACAGGGAGGGCAGTTGAGGGCCTGGGGGACATTTGGGGACCGGGGGAGGGCGTTTGGGGATCCAGGGGCCCTTGAGGGGTGGAGTGGTCATATGGGAGCCTGAGGGTACCTTTGGGGACCGGGCTGAGCCTTTGGGGGTCTGGGGAGGGTCTTTGCACGTCTGAGAGGGTCCTTGAGGACCGACTGGTCCTTTGGGAGCTCGGTGGACCTTTGGGGACAGGGTGAGGGCCTTTGGGGGTCCGGGGGGCCCTTGAGCACCGATTGGGCCCTTTGGGGCCCGGTGGGTCCGTTGGGGGCCTGGGCGACCCTTGAGGACCTGGGGAGGACCTTTGGGGTCCGGGGACCCTTTGGGGGTCCGGTGGTCCCTTTGGGAGCCCGGTGGACCTTTGGGGACCAGGTAAGGGCCTTTGGGGGTCCGGGGGGTCCTTTGAGCGCCTGGGGACCTTTGAGGACCGGAGGCCTCCTTCGGGGTAGGGGTAGAGCAATCGGGGCCCTTTGGGAGCTCGGGGAGTGCCTTTGGGGACCGGGGGAGGGCGTTTGGGGGTCTGGTGGACCTTTGGGGACCGGTGAGGGCCTCTGGGGCCCTTTGGGTGCCTGGTGGACCTTTGGGACCAGGAGAGGGCCTTTGGGGACTGGTGGAGGACCTTTGGTGGCTCGGGTATGGCCTTTTTAGGGTCTGGGGCCCTTTGGGTGCCTGGTGGACCTTTGGGCCCGGGAGAGGGCCTTTGGGGACTGGTGGAGGACCTTTGGGGGTCCGAGGGGGCCCTTGAGCACGGATTGGGCCCTTTGGGGCCCGGTGGGTCCGTTGGGGGTCTGGGAGCCCGGTGGACCTTTGGGGATCGGGTGAGGGCCTTTGGGAGCCTGGGGGACCTTTGTGGACCGGAGGCTTCCTTCGGGGTAGGGGTAGAGTAATTGGGGCCCTTTGGGAGCCCTGGGAGCCCGGGGAGGGCCTTTGGGGACCGGGGGAGGGCCTTTGGGGAGCCAGGGAGGGCTTTTGGGGTTCTGGTGGACCTTTGGGGACCGGGGAGGGCTTTTGGGGGTCTGGTGGACCTTTGGGGACCGGGGAGGACCTTTGGGGCTCGGGTATGGCCTTTTTAGGGTGTGGGGGGGCGTGTGGGGGCTCGGTGGGCCCTTTGAGCGCTGGGGGGGCCTTGGAGGACCGGGGGCTGCCTGCGGGGTTGGGGTGGGGTATGAGAAGCCTTTGGGGTTGGGGTAGAGGACCTCACAACACTGTTAAAATACAACTTGTGTATTATAACTACCACACTCAAAACCTCTTCCAAAATATCTTCAAAAATCACCTTTTAAAATGTCTCTAGCTGTTTCGCCGAAATAGTTCCATAAAATAGCTAAAACGGTTTCGCCAAAATTATCCCTAAACGGAATTTCGGTATGTTCCTTTTGTTTGGCATCTCTGCGCCAATGCATTTCAAATTATTTGGAAACCTTTACGCGCGCTAAGATCAAAACGTCTGCTCGGAAACGATTCTCTTGTTAGAAACAACAAATTAATTTCCCTTTCGTGAATCAATTCTCTTTAGAACAACAAATTAATTCCCCTTTCGTGTCAATCAATCAATCATGACATCATCTGTCATGTGTGATCAAAACTTTGTCTCGGAGACAATTCTGGTCGAACTCCAAAGACATTAATTAAGTTGACGTCATCTGTCAGACACTCCCTGGAAACAATTTGATTAATGACTGCCAACTCTAGACTGAAAAGAAAGTTGGCTCGGAAACAACAACAACATTGATCCCATTAACCACGTGTTCTCTCTAATTACTCTGTTCAAAACAACAACAATAACATTGACCCCATTAACCACGTGTTCTCTCTAATGACTCTGTTCAAAACAGCATTGACCTTGGCATTTTGCCTCGGAAACAACAAGAACATTGACCTTGGCATTTTTCCTCGGAAACAATAACAAATACTATTTCTGGACCATAACATTCGCATCGAGCGTTCCAAAAACACACCTGGAGAAAGAGGTCATTGACCGATTACGCAATCATTCTCCCTAATGACTCTATGCCCATATATGGTGTTCTCGTCGGAGCTTTAGGGTCATCTCTACTTTTAACTGAAAGTAAGGAGCAACATTAAAACTTAAAACGAACGGAAATGGTTCCGTGTATGAAAGGGGCTGTCCCCTCCTAAACGCCTGGCTCTTTACGCTAAAATTTGACTCTGTCTCTCAACGATATTTTCTAAAACAATAAAAAACATTAGCCTGAAGATCGTTGAGGAGGATGCATCCCATTTCATATAAGGAACAAATTTTGTTCGTTTTAAGTTTTAATGTCGCTCCTTACTTTTAGTTAAAAAAAAACTTGTTTTTTTATTTAATAAGCATAACAAATGCAATGATGTTGTCACATACTTAAAAAGCAAAAACTCGTAATTGCAAAAATATTTATATATATTTGACAAGGGATTACAACAATTCCAAAATCTTCAGAAAGAAGACCAAAAGTTTGAAGCTTAGTAGAAACCGTTGTTAGAAATCGGACTTGCAGCAATAATCAAATATCTTTGAATAGACTGCAGTATGAAAAGACATCACATTACCTAAGGAACAAAAACTGGTAATTGCAAAAATATTTGCAATTACCAGTTTTACTGTAATACCAGTTTTAATTTTTTTTTAAATATTTTATATATATATATATATATATATATATATATATATATATATATATATATATATATATATATATATATATATATATATATATATATATATATATATATATATATATATATATATATATATATATATATATATATATATATATATATATATATATATATATATATATATATATATATATATATATATATATATATATATATATATAGGCCTAATATTTAAAAAAAAACATTTATATATCAGATATGATCGTAATTGATCCATGCACATGAATGTGTGATTCTGAAGTTACAACTGGAAATTGATTTGAAATTGAAAGCTTTTAACCTATTTCAATTAAAAAAAAAAAAAAAAAAAAAAAAAAAAAAAAAAAAAGAAAGAAGATGTCACTTTAAAGGTTAATTTAAATGCTCGAAATAGAACTTGCGACAATAGCAAATAGAATATTTGGAAAGAATAAAAAGGGTGCATCTTCATCTTCATCTTAAGCGGTTCATCTTCTACCCAGCGAAGTAATAAAAAAAACTCCAAATTTGTTTAGTCGGCACATGTCATAGGCAGTGCGATAGCGCTGCCTAAGTAAAGAACGATGTGGGCACACTGTGTTTTTTTTCAGCTGGGTAGAAACTTCGAAAATGGCTCAATGGATTGGAAATTGGAGCAGCCAGTGCCATTTTGATAAGTCGAAAGTGATTGGTGGGCAACTAGCCCCCCTCCCCAAGCCCATCATTCCCCCAAACACATCCAATTGAAAATTTGAGATAGCCATTTTTTTCAGCGTAGTTGATTTTCAAATAGAAAATATCTTTTTGAGGAGGACACTTCCCCACAACCCTCGGGGCAAGAGTTTTAAGTTATGCCCTGAGGGCATATAAGAACAATGTTGGCACAATGTACCATTTATTATTTTTTTTTCCTTTAAAACAGGGCACTTCATATGGAAGGGGTCGTCGTAGAGACTTCAAAAGGGGCTCATTCGATTGGAAATCGAGAGTTCCAATGCCCTTTTTAATAGCAAATAGAATATTTTGAAAGAATAAAAAGGGTGCATCTTCATCTTCATCTTAAGCGGTTCATCTTCTACCCAGCGAAGTAATAAAAAAAAACTCCAAATTTGTTTAGTCGGCACATATCATAGGCAGTGCGATAGCGCTGCCTAAGTTAAGAACGATGTGGGCACAATGTGTTTTTTTTCAGCCGGGCAGAAACTTCGTTTTGTTTTGTTTTTTCGTAGAAACTTCGAAAATGGCTCAATGGATTGGAAATTGGAGTAGCTAGTGCCATTTTTAATAGTCGAAAGTGATTGGTGGGCAACTAGCCCCCCACCCCAAGCCCATCATTTCCCCAAACTCATCCAATTGAATATTTGAGATAGCCATTTTTTTCAGCGTAGTTGATTTCAAATATATAAATATCTTTTTGAGGAGGACACTTCCCCAAAACCCTCGGGGCAAGAGTTTTAAGTTATGCCCTGAGGGCATATAAGAACAATGTTGGCACAATGTACCATTTGTTTTTTTTTTTCCTTTAAAGCAGGGCACTTCATATTCAAGGGGTCGTCGTAGAGACTTCAAAAGGGGCTCATTCGATTGGAAATCGAGAGTTCCAATGCCCTTTTTAATAGCAAATAGAATATTTGGAAAGAATAAAAAGGGTGAATCTTTATCTTCATCTTAAGCGGTTCATCTTCTACCCAGCGAAGTAATAAAAAAAAACTCCAAATTTGTTTAGTCGGCACATATCATAGGCAGTGCGATAGCGCTGCCTAAGTAAAGAACGATGTGGGCACAATGTGTTTTTTTTTTCAGCCGGGCAGAAACTTCGTTTTGTTTTGTTTTTTCGTAGAAACTTCGAAAATGGCTCAATGGATTGGAAATTGTAGTAGCTAATGCCATTTTTAATAGTCGAAAGTGATTGGAGGGCAACTAGCCCCCCACCCCAAGCCCATCATTCCCCCAAACACATCCAATCGAAATTTTGAGATAGCCATTTTGTTCAGCGTAGTTGATTTTCAAATAGAAAATATCTTTTTGAGGAGGACCCTTCCCCACAACCCTCGGGGCAATAGTTTTAAGTTATGCCCTGAGGGCATACAAGAACGATGATGACACAATGTATCATTTATTATTTTTTCCTTTAAAGCAGGCCACTTCATATGGAAGGTGTCATAATAGAAACGTCAAAAGGGGCTCATTCGATAGGAAATCGAAAGTTACAGTGCGCTTTTTAAAGGTCGAAAGTGATTGGAGGGAAACTAGCCCCCCCCCCTCACCAATATCATTCCCCAAACACATCCAATCAAAATTTTGAGACAGCCAATTTGTTCAGCGTAATTGATTTCTAGATAGAAAATATATTTTTGATGAGAACAATCCCCCATAATCCTAAGGGCAAGGTTTTTATGTTATGCCCTGGGGGTATATAAAGTTTTTATAGAAGGAGTTGTCGTAAATACTTCAAGAAAGGCTCATTCGATTGAAAATTCAAAGGGCTATTGCCCTTTTTATTAGTCGAAAGTGATTGGAGGGCAACTACCCCCCCCCATGCCCATCATTCCCCCAAACACATCCCAAAAAAATTTTGATATAGCCATTTTTTTCAGCGTAGTTGATTTCCAGATAGAAAATATGTTTTCGGAATTTCCTAGTACAACCATCAAAGACATAAGAATTCTTAAAAACTCAAAAAAGGATGGTTAAATTACCATTACAAAAGCAGATAAGAGTAACACTTTAGTTGTGATGAATACTGAGGAATACGAATCAAAATTAAGAAGTTTACTAAATGACGAAAAAACATACAAGAAGCTATCGTATAATCCAACAGACTCTTTTACAAAAAGTTTAAAAACGAATTGAAGTGCTTAAAGAATGAAGGAAAAATTACCCCTCAACTTTATTACAAATGCCTGCCATGCAGTTCCTTGTGCCCTAAATTATATGGACTTCCCAAAATTCATAAGCCTAATCTACCATTACGACCAATTGTGTCAAGTACAAAGTCACCAACAAGTGTTTTGAGCAAGTGGTTAGTGTCAATCTGTAAACCAATTTTGTCTACACAAATTTCTTACATTAAAAATTCCTCAAAATCGGTTGAAAAACTGAAAAAAGTAGAAATTTCTTCGAATTCTTTGCTTTCAAGCTTCGACATTGTATCAATGTACACAAATATTGATGTAGAAGACTCTTTTACTCTCTAGGAGGAAACTTCTAGGAGGAAACTTCTAGAAGGAAACTCTTTTAGAAGGAAAGCTGTTAAGAAATTTGGATTTGATTAGTGGCAAAACAGATTTGGAAGTTTCTGTAATAATGTATTTAGTAAGATTGCGCAATAAGTTCTCTTATTTTTTTTTCAATTTAGAGGGGAGTATTTCGAACAAATAAATGGTTTACCTATGGGGGCCCCTTTATCCCCTTTATTAGCTAATATTTTTGTGGAGAATATTGAAATAATTGCGTTAGGTTCATATTTTTTAAAACATATTTTCCGGGGCCGGTGTATGGATGACATTATTTCAGTATTGCATTATGGGGAGGAGGAATTAAAAGAATTTTTGGAACATTTTAATTGTTTGGGGGGGGGGGTATTTAAATTTTAATGTTAAATTGAAAGAGTAATGGAAACTTCCTTTCCTTTATTTTATTATTTTGAAAAATCAAAATAGTCTGGATTTTAAAATTTACAGAAAACCGACAAATAACAATAGATTTTTGTCTTATAGTTCCGGTCACGCTCGCCAAGTAAAAATTGGTTTGATCTTTTCTTTAACTGATCGGATCTTTAGTATTTGCTCTCCAAAATTTGTTGAGGAGGAGTTGCATTTTCTAAGGAAAATACTAATAAGCAACATGTATCCAGAATGGTTAATTAACCAGACTTTTTCAAGAAGAAGAAAAGGTTTCTAGAGATTTCTAAGGAAGTCTCGGAGAAAACCCGGGAGAAGGATGTTTTTTGTTCCTTACCATATGTACCCGGGCTAAGTGAAAAACTTGAAAGAATTTTACAAAGCAATGGTCTTAGGGTAGCTTTAAAGAGTAATAATACTCTGGTTAGTTTTCTAAATTCTGGGAAGGATCTAACTTTACTGGGGCAGCAAAGTGGGGTTTATCAGATCCCATGTACTTGCGGAAACTCATATGTGGGACGTACTAACCAGAGTTTGGAAATGAGATTATTACAACATAAAGATTCTATTTCTTCGGCTTTAAAGCAAGATTCTAAATCTGAAGATTTTACTTCAGCCCTTTCAGAACATATTTTTAATTTTCCAGACCATTTTATTTTGTTCGAGAATGTCTCTTTGATTTCTAGGGATCGGGGTTTAAAGCAAAATTTTCGTGAAACGCTTGAAATAAAGAAAATCTTATTCAAGAATATTGCTTTGAATCGGTATACAGGTGAATATGGGCTGAACTCTATCTATGATAATTTATTAAAATCTGACAGAGTAAAGTTCAATTCACCCAATGTGTCCAAATGTGTCCAATGCGTCAATTCATCCAATGTGACTTTTGTCCAAATGTTATATCATTGAACGCTAATGAACCGATTCCAAGTAGGTCAAAGAGGCTAGCTTCCGCCTTTGCTTTGAAAAGAATTAGAGATTTAAACAATATGTAGTTTTATTTGATTTAGTATATAAACCTTTGTTTTAAATTGTTTTAGTTTAGTTTGACTACTGATGACGGTCACTGTATATGTGACCGAAATATCTGGTATTTTTTGTGAAATTTATTATACACTGTCTCTTAAAAAGGATTTTATCCCTATTCTGGACTTTTATTTTATTTACATTTCTCTGAAAAACTTATTTTGTGGAAAAAGATTTTTAATTAATCCTCAAACAAAAATCTACAGTTCATCTATTTTAAAACCATAAGAACCATATACAGTTCATTTTGATATTCAATCAATATACATATTTTAAAATAAATACTTTTTTATATGGTGGAAACGTGGAGGACTTATTATTCGATAATTCAAAATCCTGTATAATGCAAACAGTTCAATCCTGTTGATTAGCCTAGATAAAGGAAAATTATGGCACTTGAAAGAAAATTTATAACCTTGGTAAAGATAATAGTAACGTCAAAATTTGATAAGTCATTGATAAATATGAATATCTTGTGTTATTTTTCCTTGAAGTTTGTATAAGAGAATCCCTAGTTTATTTGCTGTTCTTTATTTTAAGACGCAACAAAACAAACAAAAGAGACTTTTCTTGGATAATAAGAACTGGCCTTATCACTTACATAGATAAGGTATATGCTTTTTTTCACGGTAATTTTTGTTTTGTCCGATAAATCTGTTTTTAAAGTAGTTCCTCACTCAGTTTGTCCATTATGCTACAACATCCCGGTTTTAAGTTATATTACTTTTTTTGCAATTCTAAAAAAATCACTAATTTTGGTAGCATTTTTTTTATATAAATTTAATTCCGGCATTTATTATACTTTGTTTTAGTAATTTTGTGACCTGGGAAGTCCTTTTAATTCCTCCTGGCTAGTAATAACCATAGCTCCGACGTGAAACGTCGACTTGCACTTGCTAGCTCTAGCTTCCGAAGACTAGCCAACATCTGGAAAAGTAACCACCTATCCAACAAATTCAGAATGCGCCTATTAAACAGTTTAGTAATCCCCATAGTTATTTATGGATGTGAAACATGGACTCTGAAAACCGAAGACGAAATAAAACTTCTAGCTTTTGAGGTGAGATGCCTCCGTCGCATTTCTAGAATCAAATACACTGACCAAAACACAAATGTGGAAGTACGTCAAAGGCTCCAGTCCACTGAAACCATACTCAGTAAAATTAAGAAGCAACAACTGCGCTGGTACGGCCACGTCCAGCGAATGGAGCCGAGCCGCCTTCCGAAAATCGCCCTTGAAGGATTCCTCCACGGCTTTTGCTCATATGGCAGATCACGAAAGCGATGGGTGGAGAACTTCTGCTTCGACAATGTCTAAATAGCCCAGTCATCACGTATCGCACAAGATACAGCGATGTACCGACCCCTTAAGTATGAGCTAGCAAGAGGAGTGGTCGCGAAATGCCCCGCGAGGATGGCCGGGACCTAATTAAGTAAGTAAGTAAAAACGTCCGTAAATAAAATTAAACAAGTTTCGAGAAAGCTATTTAACCAAATAAAAGTAAAATTAATATGCAAATTTTGTTTTAAATGTTTATATACGTTGAGCCAAAATCAAAACCTGTATTAATTCAAAAACGTTCAAAAATTAAATAAAAAAACAAGTTTTTTTAACTGAAAGTAAGGAACGACGTTAAAACTCAAATCGAACAGAAATTATTCCGTATACGAAAGGGTTTGCCCCCACTTCAACGCCTCGCTCTTTACGCTAAGGTTTGACTTTTTCACAACTCTATTTTTCTTAAACAATAACAAACTTTAGCGTAAAGAGTGAGGCGTTGAGGAGGGGACAGTCCCTTTCATATACGGACTAATTTCTGTTCGTTTTAAGGTTTAACGTCGTTCCTTACTTTCAGTTAAAAAAATACTTATTTTGTTTATTTAATTTCCAAAGAGGACCGTATCTAACCAATAGTCGTGATAACATAAAAGGGCTCATTTGATTGATCAAACAGTTCGTGGTAACAAACTGTAAGTAAGGAGCGAGCCGGCTCAATAGTAACCGAAACTCTAAAAAACAGAATTTTGATACCAATAGCTATATTAAAAGAATCAGAAGGAACTGAAAGAATTCAAGTTTCATTAAGTTTAGTTTTACCCATCAAAGGCTACAAGCCTGAGGATATTTACCTGTTTTTTTTTCAAAAAAAGGGGGAAACACCCCCTAAAATTCATAGAATCTTAACGAAAATGACATCATCAGATTCAGCGTATTAGAGAACCTTACTGTAAAGGTTTCAAAGTTCTATATGGAAAAATGTGGAATTTTGTATTTTTTTTGCCAGAAGAAAGATCACAGATGCGTGCTTATCTGTGTTTGTTATTATTTTTCACCCCGGGAGGGACTGTATCGACCCATTGGTCCTAGAATACCGGGAGAAGGCTCATTCAAATGGGAATTAAAAGCTCTAGTGCCCTTTTAAAGTGACCAAAAAGAATGGGTGGGGGGGCAACTAGGGCCTTTCCCACGCCCAATTTTTCTCAAAATCATCTTATACAAATTTTGATATAGCTATTTGGTTCAGCATAGTTTAAAAACCGAATAACTATGTCTTTGGACAAAACATGCCTCTCCCTCCCACAGCTCCTAGGGAAATGTTTTTAAGTTATAAAATTTGCACATTGTAAGTAGAAAGAGGGGTCCGACTCCCACGCGACACCCCTGCTGCCACCTACAACTTTTTTACATAGTTTATGTATGTTTTTATGTCTGTTCGTTGTCAGTGAGAATGAAAAAACAGGATTTTTTCTCACTTTTATGGATGTTTTTTTGACGGTTATGAGTGTTGGTCAATTTATTTTGTTTTTCATGGATGTCAACATCAATTTATGTCTGTTTTATGGTTTTTGTCAGTGAGAATGGAAAAACAGGATTTTTCTCACTTGAAAAAACATGATTTTTCTCACATTGATGGATGTTTTTTTGGACGGTTATGTGTGTTGGTCAATTTATTTGATGTTTTTCATTGATGTCAACATCAATTTATGTCTGTTTTATGTTTTTTGTCAGTGAGAATTAAAAAACAGCGACGAGTACAGCAATTTATGGATGTTTTATGGTTTTTGTCAGTGATAATGAAAAAACAAGAATTTTCTCACTTTGATGGATGTTTCATGGTCGATTTATTAGTTGTTGTTTGTCCAGGTGTAATGACAATGGGGTGATTTACATAATCGAGGGGAATTATTGATTCACGAAAGGGGAATTAAGAAACAAACATGGCTTCTTTGTTATTTGGCTAACCTAACCTGAGAAATTGATTTACATAATCAGCGGGGGAGTTATCGATTTATGAAAGGGGAATTAATAAAGAAACATGGCTTCTTTGATCTTTAGACGAGCATAACCTGAGAAATTGGTTTACATAATTTGTGGGGAATTATTGATTCACGAAAGGGGAATTAAGAAACATTATGGCTTCTTTGATCTTTAGGCCTGAGGAATTTATTTGTTGTTGTTGTTTTGGCCAAGTGCATGCTAGGGATGAATGTCAAGGTGTCCAGGAATAGGAAACCGGAAGTACAAGCATCCTTCTCAGCCAATCAGCGACTCGGTTACATATCCGATCTCAGCCAATCAGAGGCTTGCTTACATATGGTTTCCTCCACCTTGAATTTATCCGTCGGCAGGGACGATCAGTTTCGTTTTAGCTGCGAGAGAGTTGACATCGGAAACCAAAAATGTTCTATACATGTCCACTGTGCATGTACACTCTTGGCAGTTGGACTCAATGTGAGAATTGTACAATTATTGATGACAATAGTGAAAAGTGCAAATTATGTAATCCTTGTAAATTACATAGAGGCTATGCAGTACAAATTAAAGGATGTAATTCATTTCTTGAGGATATTTGTGACTCTCACCCTAGAGGACACCTGTGCTCCAATTGTTACTATGATAAATGTGATCAGTGGGAGAATACTTACCCCGATATGATTGGAAATAATCACAAACGTGATTTTAGTTTATTGCTACGAGATTGGTATCGTCGTGGATTTAAATTATTCTGGGAGGAGGAGCCGGGTCAGTGATTCCACTGTTTGAACAGGAAAAGAATATGGTTTCTACGTCATCGTTGTGACGACACTGTTTATTATGACTATAAACCAAGCGATTTTTATTTGGCAGTTACCAAATGTGATTCACCATTTGAAAACACTTTATGCGATACTGCTTCAAATAGACAGATTGAAACTCGTCAATTTCATAATATGAATACAAATAGTATCATTGACTATACAAAGAGATATGACAAGAGTGAAGTTACATTGTACTGTAGAAAATGTGACCCTGACTTTGCAGTCAATCAAGATCAAAATACAGTGAATCCAAATGATTTACCAGCATTAGTGTTGTCAGCATTAGTTGGTCTTTGAAATACTTTTCAAAGACCATTTCAGAGCAAGTTACTTTCTAATTGTGACTCCTACACCAATGGTACAACTTTACATGATTAACTGATACACCCACAAATGTACATTAGTTCTGAATTGAAACCAAAACACAAATATTTAATTCACAAATAAAAATTAGGAAAACGATCCTTTTTTAGAGTAAAACCGAAAACCATATTCCAAATTAAAGAACATATCTCTTTCACCCACAACTATACTTTACAGCTTTTTGGATACCTCAACACCAAGAAATACTTTTCAAAGACCATTTCAGAGAAACCTATATTCTCAATGCCTCCCCGAAACCCATTTCCCAACTTGAAGTAAATTTCTTCTTCATACTATACTAATCATTGCTCCTTTTATGTCGAAACAAAAAACAGACATACAATTAATCGACTATTTCAGAGCAACTCAGATTATACTCATCCCTCAGCCGACAATTCTCAAGCTTTAAGTAAATACCACCTTAACAATAATCTTTAACCCACAGATTTTCAGATAACTGAATACAAATAAGTACTTTTCATGGCCATTTTCATAGATATTTGAATTCCCAAAGTCCATCAGCCACTCATTTTCCAATTTGACGAACTAATCTTATTCACACCAAACTATACATTTCAGCTTTTTGGATACCTCAACACCAAGAAATACTTTTCAAAGACCATTTCAGAGCAAGTTACTTTCATAATATCGCTCCTTAACCCATTTTCCAACTTGAAGTACTTATCTTTTTCACCCACCACGATACTTTTCAGATTTTTGGATACCTCAACACCAAGAAATACTTTTTAAAGATCATTTATGAACCCGTGCTATCCTCCATGTTCATCCTATACCCATTAACAAAATATGAGATATAGTCAATAACACCCACAACTTACCATATAAGCTTTTTGGAAAACTCAAAACATAGCACAACTTTTCAATGTAACTTAAAGTTCCCGATCAATAATTAATGTACCTCCTAAACCAATTTTCAAAATTGAAGTACTTATCTTTTTCACCCACAACTATACTTTACAGATTATTGGATACTTCAACACCAAGTAATACTTTTCAAAGAACATTTCAGAGCAAGTTACTTTCTTAGTGTCCCTCCTAAACCTATTTTCCAACTTGAAGTACTTATCTTTTTCACCCACAACTATGCTTTAAAGCTTTTTGGATACCTCAAAAACAAGAAATATTTTTCAAAGAAAATTTCAGAGCAAGTTGCATTCTTAATTTCCCTCATAAACCCATTTTCCAACTTGAAGTACTTATCTCTTTCACCCACAACTACACTATAAAGCTTTTTGGATAGATCAACACCAAGCACTACTTTTCAAAGACCATTTCAGAGCAATTTACATTCTTAGTGTCCCTCATACACCCATTTTCCAACTTGAAGTACTTATCTCTTTCATCCAGAACTATAGTTTACAGCTTATTGGATAGCTAACACCAAGAAATACTATTGAAAGACCATTTCAGAGCAAGTTACTGTCTTAGTGTCCCTACTCACCCAATTGTCAATCTAGAATGTCTTATCTTGGTAAACCACAACTCTACTTTGTATCTTTTTGGATAAATTAAAACCAATAATTAATTTTTAAAGACAAGTTAAGAGCAATCTACTTTATTAATCTGTCTCCTAAACCCCTTTTCCAACTTGAAGTACTTATCTTTTTCACCCACAACTAGACTTTACAGCTTTTTGGATACCTCAACACCAAGAAATTCTTTTCAAAGACCATTTCAGAGCAAGTTACATTCATAATGACCCTCCTAAACCCATTTTCCAACTTGAAGTACTTATCTTTTTCACCCACAACTATACTTTACAGCTTTTTGGATACCTCAACACCAAGAAATACTTTACAAAGACCATTTCAGAGCAAGTTACATTCTTAATGTCCCTCCTAAACCCATTTTCCAACTTGAAGTACTTATCTTTTTCACCCACAACTATACTTTACAGCTTTTTGGATACCTCAACACCAAGAAATACTTTTCACAGACCATGTCAGATCAAGTTACTTTCTTAATGTCTCTCCTAAACCCATTTTCCAACTTGAAGTACTCATCTTTTTCACCCTCAACTATACTTTACAGCTTTTTGGATACCTCAACACCAAGAAATACTTATCAAAGACCATTTCAGAGCAACTTACTTTCTTAATGTCCCTCCTAAACCCATTTTCCAACTTGAAGTACTTAACTTTTTCACCCACAACTATACTTTACAGCTTTTTGGAAACCTCAACACCAAGAAATACTTTTCAAAGACCATTTTAGAGCATGTTAAATTTTAAAGGTTCCTCTTAAACTCATTTTCCAACTTGAAGTAATTGTCTTTGCTACCCACAACTATAATTTACTGATTTGTGGTTACCAGATAAACAAATACTACTTTTCAAAGACCCTTTCAGTGCCAGTTATATAATTAATGTTCCACCTCCACCCATTTACATACTTGGAGTCCATATCTTTTAAACCAAACCATATACTTTACAGATTTCTTGTTACCACAAATTTAATAACTCCTTTTAAAAGATCATTTCAGAGCAAGTTACATTCTTATTGTACCTCCTAAACCCATTTTTCCAACTTGCAGTACTTATCTATTTCACCCACAACTACACTTTACAGCTCTTTGGATACGTCAACACTAAGAAATACTATTCAAAGAACATTCAAGAGCAAGTTAGATTCTTAATGTCCCGCCTAAATCCATTTTACAACTTGAAGTGCTTAACTTTTTCCCCCACAACTATACTTTACAGCTTTTTGTATACATCATAACCAAGAAACACTTTTCAAAGACCATTTCCGAGCAGGTTTCTTTCTTATTGTCTCTCATAAACCCATTTTCCAACTTGAAGTACATATCTTTTTCACCCACAACTATACTTTACTTCTTTTTGGATACATAAACAAAAAGAAAAACGTTTCAAGGACAAAGTCAGATCAAGTTACAGTTTGAATCTTACACCGAAAACCAATTTCCATCTTAAAGTGCTTATCTTTTTCACATAAAACTATACATTACAGCTTTTGGGATACCTGAGCACCAAGAAATACTTTTCATAGACGATGTCCGAGCAAGTTAATTTCTCAATTTCCATACTAAACCCATTTTCCAACTTGAAGTACTTATCTCTTTCACCCACAACTATACTTTACAGCTTTTTGGATACTTCAGCACCAATAAATAATTTTCAAAGACCATTTCAGAGCAAGTTACTTTCTTAGTATCCCTCCTAAACTCATTTTCCAAATTGAAGTACTTATCTTTTTCACCCGCAACGATACTTTACAGCTTTTTTTGGATCCCACAACACAAAGAAATTCTTTTCAAAGACCCTTTCAGAGCAAGTCTCATTATTAGTGTTCTCTTATTAATCCATTGTCGTACTGTTTGTACATTCCTTTTTCATATTCGACAAAAAAGTGAAACTTTTAGGTTACATCAGCACCAAGAACTACAGTTCAACGGCCATTACAGAGCACTTTATTTTCTTAATATCCCACTTAAACCCATTTTCCAACTTGAAGTACTTATCTTTTTCACCCACAACTATACTTTACAGCTTTTTGGATACATCAACACCAAAAACTACTTAGGTTAGGCTAGATTAAATTAGGTTAGGTTAGGTTAGGTTATCCTACGTACGCTTCACTTAGGTTAAATTAGGTGAAAGACAGTCAAAAAGTTAGGTGAATGGTTAGGTTAGGATAGACTAGATTAAGTTAGGTTAGGTTAAGTTAGGTTAGGCTTAACCTAACTTAATCTAGTCTATCCTAACCTAACCATTCACCTAACTTTTTGCCTGTCTTTCACCTAACCTAACCTAAGTGAAGCGTACGTAGGATAACCTAACCTAACGTAATCTAACCTAATTTAATCTAGCCTAACCTAAGTATTTCTTTGTTTTAATGTATACTAAAAGCAGTTATGTTTATTTTATTGATAATCTTATATGTACTCAAAGTTGTAAAATCATCTTCGGAGGTGCATTGTGAATTGACCGTTTTCTGTAATCGGCTTACAAAAGTAGATTTTTGTGTTTAGGTATAAAAAAAGATTAACTGTATAGTATAGTGTGTACGAGATAAGTATTACCCGGTCTAATATGGTTTTAGGAGGGACATTAAGTAAGAAAACAACTCTCTCATGAAAAAAGATAATAATAACTGTTCTTTTAGCTGTAAAAAAAGCTGTCAATTAACTTATTGTGTGAAAATTATAAGTAAATCCATATGTAATATGTGTTTAGGAGGGATATTAAGAAAGTAACTTGCTCTGAAAGAGTCTTTGAAAAGTTTTTCTTGGTGTTGAGGTATTCAAATAGCTGTAAAGTATAGTTGAGGGTGAAAGAGATAAGTACTTCAAGTTGGAAAATGGGTGTAGGAGGGACATTAAAAAAGCAAATTGTTCTAAAAGGGTCTTTGGAGAGTATTCCTTGGTTATGAGAAAACGAAGCGGCTTTAAATTATAGTTTCGAGTGAAAAATATATTTATTTCAAGACGGAGAATTGGTTTAGGAGGGACATTAAGAATGTAACTTCCTCTGATATGATGTTTGAAAATTGTTTTTTGGATTTGAGGTATCCAAAAAGCTGTAATGCATAGTTGTGGGTGAAAAAGATAAGTACTTCAAGTTTGAAAATGGGTTTAGGAGAGACATTAACAAAGTATCTTGCTCTGAAATTTTGTATGATAAGTATTTCCTGGTGTTGAGTCATCAAAAAAGCTGTAAAGTATAGTTGTGGGTGAAAAAGATAAGTACTTCAAGTTGAAAAATGGGTTTAGGAGAGACAGTAAGAAAGTAACTTGCTCTGACATTGTCTTTGAAAAGTGTTTCTTGGGGATTAGGCATCCAAAAGGCTGTAAATTATAGTTGTGGGTGAAAAAGATAAGTACTTCAAGTTGGAAAATGGGTTTAGGAGGGACATTAAGAAAGTAACTTGCTCTGAAATGGTCTATCACAAGTTTTTCCTGGAGTTGAGGTATCAAAATAGCAGTAAAGTATAGTTGGGGGTGAAAAAGATAAGTACTTCAAGTTGGAAAAGGGATTTAGGAGAGACAATAAGAAAGTAACTTGCTCTGAAATGGTCTTTGAAAAGTTTTTATTGGGTTTGAGGTATCTAAAAAGCAGTACAGTGTTTTTGAGGGTGTAAGAGATAAGTACTCCAAAATTTAAAATGGGTTTAGAATTGTCATTAAGAATGTAACTTGCTAATAAATTTTAAATGAATTGAATTTCTTGGTGTTGATGTATAAAACAAGCTGTAAATAATAGTTATGGGGTAAGAAGACAAGTACTCCAAGTTGGAAAATGGGTTTAGGAGGGACGTTAAGAAAGTAACTTGCTCTGAAATATTCTTTGAAAATTATTTCTTGGTGTTGGGGTATCAAAAAAGCTGTAAAGTATAGTTGTGGGTGTAATAGATTAGTACTTCAAGTTGAAAAATGAGTTTAGGATGAAAATTAATTTTGGAACTTGTTATGAAATGGTCTTTGAAAAGTATTTTTTGGTTTTAAGGTATCCAAAAAGCTGTAAAGTATAGTTTAGGTTTAAAAATATAAGTACTTCAAGTTGCAAAAATGGTTTAGGAGGGAAATTAAGAAAGTAAATTGCTATGAAATTGTCTTTGAAAATTATTTATTGGTGTTGAGGTATCCAAAAAGCTTTAATCTATAGTTGTGGGAGAAAAAGATTAGTTCTGCAATTTGGAAAATGGGTTTTGGAGTGACATTCAGAATGTTAATTACTCTGAACTGGTCTTTGAAAAGTATTTCTTGGTGTTGAGATATCCAAAAAGCTGTAAAGTATAGTTGTGGGTGAAAGTAATAGGTACTTCAAGTTGAAAAATGGGTTTATGAGGAACATTAAGAAAGTAACTTGCTCTGAAATGGGCTTTGAAAAGTATTTCCTGGCGTTGAGGCATCCAAAAAGATGTAAAGTATAGTTTTTGGTGAAAAGATAAGTACTTCAAGTTGTAAAAGGTGTTTAGTAGGGACATTAAGAATGTAACTTTCTCTGAAATTGTATTTGGAAAGTATTTCTTGGTGTTGTGGTATCCAACCTGCTGTAAAGAATCGTTTTTGATGTAAAAGAAAATAAATTAATTTTGAATATAGGGTGTAGGATGCTCGTATTGAAATTAATTAGCTCTGATGTTTCCTCTGAATTGAGTATCTGGGTTTTTGATTAACAGTAAATCTGTAAATTATGGTTGTGGGTGAGAATCCATTTAGATTTAAGATGAGACGTGGTCTTCGGTTGTACATTACGAAAGTAACTTGCTCTGAAATGGTTTTTAAAAAGTACTTCTTGGTGTTGAGGTATCCAAAAAGCTTTAAAGTGTAGTTGTAGACGAAAGAGATAAGTACTACAAGTTGGAAAATTGATTTATGAGGAACACTTAAAAATTAACTTGCTCTGAAATGGTCATTGTAAAGTATTTCATGGTTTTGAGGTATCCAAAAAGCTGTATAGTGTAGTTTAGGGTGAAAGAGATAAGTACTTCAAGTTGGAAAATGGATTTATGAGGGACATTAGGAAAGTAACTTGCTCTCAAATGTTCTTTTAAAAGTATTTATTGGTTTTTAGGTATCCAAAAAGCTTTAAAGTATAGTTGTGGTTAAAAAAGATAAGTACTTCAAGTTGACAAATGGGTTCAGGAGGGACATTTAGAAAGTAACTTGCTCTGAAATGGTCTTTGAAAAGTATTTCTTGGTGTTGAGATATCCAAAAAGCTGTAAAGTATAGTTGTGGGTGAAAGTAATAGGTATTTCAAGTTGGAAAATGGGTTTAGGAGGGACATTAAGAAAGTAACTTGCTCTGAAATGGTCTTTGAAAAGTATTTCTTGGCGTTGAGGTATCCAAAAAGCTGTTAAGTATAGTTGAGGTTGAAAAATAGATGTACTCATAGTTGGTAAATGGGTTTAGGAGGGACATTAAGAAAGTAACTTGCTCTGAAATGGTCTTTGAAAAGTATTTCTTGGTTTTGAGGTATCCAATAAGCAGTAACGTATAGTTGTTGGTGAAAAAGATAAGTACTTCAAGTTGGAAAATTAGTTTAGGAGGGACATTAACAAAGTAACTTGCTCTGAAATGTTCTTTGAAAAGTATTTCTTGGTGTTGAGGTATCCAAAAAAGCTGTAAAGTATAGTTGTGGTTGAAAAAGTTAAGTATTTCAAGTTAAAAATTGAGTTTTGGAGGGACATTAAGTAAGTAACTTGCTCTGAAATGGTCTTTGAAAATTATTTCTTGGTGTTGAGGTATCCAAAAAGCTGTAAAGTATAGTTGTGGGTGAAATAGATATGTACTTCAAGTTGAAAAATGGGTTTAGGAGGGACATTATGAAAGTAACTTGCTCTGAAATGGTCTTTGAAAAGTATTTCTTGGTGTTGAGGTATCCAAAAAGCTGTAAAGTATAGTTGTGGGTGAAAAAGATCAGTACTTCAAGTTGGAAAATGGGTTTAGGAGGGACATTAAGAAATTAACTTGCTCTGAAATGGTGTTTGAAAATTATTTCTTGGAGTTGAGGTATCCAAAAAGCTGTAAAATATCGTTGTGGGTGAAAAAGATAAGTACTTCAAGTTTGAAAATGGGCGTAGGAGAGGGATTAAGAAAGTAACCTGCTCTGAAATGGTCTTTTAAAAGTGTTTCTTTGTGTTGAGGTATCGAAAAAGCTGTAAAGTATAGTCGTGGTTGAAAAAGATAATTACTTCAAGTTGGAAAATGGGTTTAGGATGGACATTAAGAAAATAATTTGCTCTCAAATGGTCGATGACAAGTATTTCTTGGTGTTGAGGCATCCAAAAAGCTGTAATGTAGGGTTGTGTGTGAAAAAGATAAGTACTTAAAGTTGGAAAAAGGAGTTAGATGGGACATTAAGAAAGTAAGTGGGTCTAAAATGGTCATTGAAAAGTATGTCATTGTGTTGTATTATCCCACCAGAGTTATAGGAACTGGGTGGCAGAACATGATAAGTAAGAACAGGTGTACACTTATTGTCCGCTTTACATGTATACAGTAAATAGCTCTGAAATGGTATTTGAAAAGTATTTCTTGGTGTTTAGGTATCCAACAAACTCTAAAGTATAGTTGTGGGTGAAAAAGATAAGTACTTCAAGTTGGAAAATGGGTTTAGGAGGGACATTAAGAAAGTAACTTGCTCTGAAATGGTCTTTGAAATGTATGTCGTGGTGTTTAGGTATCCAAAAAGCTGTAAATTATAGGTGTGGGTGAAGAAGATAAGTACTTCAAGCTTGAAAATGGGTTTAGGAGGTACATTAAGAAAGTAACTTGCTCTGAAATAGTCTTTGAAAAGTATTTCTTGGTGTTGGAGTATCGAAAAAGCTGTAAAGTATAGTTGTGGGTGAAAAGATATTAGTACTTCAAGTTGGAAAATGGGTTTAGGAGGGACATTAAGAAAGAAAGTTGCTCTGATATGGTCTATGAATAGTATTTCTTGGTGTTGAGGTATCCAAACAGCTGTATAGTATAGCTGTGGGTGAAAGAGATAAGTCTTCAAGTTGGAAAATGGGTTTAGGAGGGACATTAAGAAAGTAACTTGCTCTGAAATGGTCTTTGAAAAGTATTTCTTGGTGTTGAGGTATCCAAAAAGCTGTAAAGTATAGTTGTGGGTGAAAAAGATATATACTTCGTGTTGAAAATTGGGTTTAGGGGGGACATTTAGAAAGTAACTTGCTCTGAAATGGTCTTTGAAAAGTATTTCTTGGTGTTGAGGTATCCAAAAAGCTGTAAAGTATAGTTGTGGGTGAAAGTAATAAGTACTTCAAGTTGGAAAATGGGTTTAAGAGGGACATTGAGAAAGTAACTTACTCTGAAATGGTCTTTGAAAAGTATTTCTTGGTGTTGAGGTATCCAAAAAGCTGTAAAGTATAGTTGTGGGTGAAAAAGAAATGTACTTCATGTTGGAAAATGGGTTTAGGAGGGGCATTAAGAAAGTAACTTGCTCTGAAATTGTCTTTGAAAAGTATTTCTTGGCGTTCAGATATCCAAAAAGCTGTAATGTATAGTTGTGTTTGAAAAATATAATAAATTGAATTTGAAATAAGGGTATATGATTTATAGAAATACTTATTAGATATCAGACCTTGTCTACGAAAATTATATATTTGTTTGTAAGTAACAAAAAAGCTGCAAAGTAGATTTGTGGTTAAAAACCATAAGTACTACAAGTTAAAAAATGGTTTTAGGAGAGACATTAATAATGGACATATCTCTGAGATGGAAATATAAAAAAAATTAAGTTTTTTGATGTATAAAAAACGATGTAAATTCTATATTTGTATGAAAAGAATAAGACATTCAAGTCGGAAACGGGGATAAGGAGGGACAGAAAGAATGAAACATTCAATGAAATTCTATACGAAAAGTATTTATTGGTGTTTAGTAATCAAAAAATATGTAAAGTATAGTAGTGGTTGAAATATATAAGTACTTCAAGTTGGAAAATGGGTTTAGGAGGGACATTAAGAAAGTAAGTTGCTCTGAAATGGTCTTTGAAAAGTATTTCTTGGTGTAGAGGTATCCAAAAAGCTGTAAATTATAGTTGTGTGTGAAAGAGATATGTACTTCAAGTTGGAAAATGGGTTTAGGAGGGACATTAAAAAAGTAACTTTCTCTGTAATGTTCTTTGAGTAGAATTTCTTGTTTTTGAGGTATCCAAAAAGCTGTAATGTACAGTAGTGGGTGAAAGAGATATGTATTTCTAGTTGAAAAATGGGTTTAGGAGGGACATTCAGAAAGTAACTTGCTCTGAATTGGTCTTTGAAAAGTATTTCTTGGTGTTGAGATATCCAAAAAGCTGTAAAGTATAGTTGTGGGTGAAAGTAATAAGTACTTCAAGTTGGAAAATGGGTTTAGGAGGGACATTAAAAAAGTAACTTGCTCTGAAATGGTCTTTGAAAAGTATATCTTGGCGTTGAGGTATCCAAAAAGATGTAAAGTATAGTTGTGGGTGAAAAAGATAAGTACTTCAAGTTGGAAAATGGGTTTAGGAGGAGCATTAAGAAAATAACTTGCTCTGAAATGTTCTTTGAAAAGAATTTCTTGGTGTTGAGGTATACAAAAAGCTGTAATGTATAGTTTGGTTAAAAAAGATCAGCAATTCAAGCTGGACAATGTGTTTAGTAGGGAAATTAAGAAAGTAACTTTAACTATAATGACCAAAGTATATTATATATGGTTTTTTAGGTATAGAAAAAGCTCTAAAGTATAGTTGTGGGGGAAAAAGATAAGTACTTCAAGTTGGAAAATGGGTTTAGGAGGGACATTAAGAAAGTAACTTGCTCTCAAATGGTCTTTGAAAAGTATTTCTTTGTGTTGATGTATTCAAAAAGCTGTAATGTATCGTTGTGGGTGAAAAAGATAAGTACTCCTAGTTCGAAAATGGGCTTAGGAGAGACATTAAGAAAGTAACTTGATCTGAAATGGTCTTTGATAAGTATTTCTTGGTGTTGAGGTATCCAAAAAGCTGTAAAGTATAGTTGTGGTTGAAAAAGATAAGTACTTCAAGTTGGAAAAGGGGTATAGGAGGGACATTAAGAAAGTAGCTTGCTCTGAAATGGTCTTTGAAAAGTATTTCTTGGTGTTGAAGTATCCAAAAAGCTGTAAAGTATAGTTGTGGGTGAAAGAGATAAATACTTCAAGTTGGAAAATGAGTTTAGAAGGTACATTAAGAAAGTAAGTTGCTCTGAAATAGCATTTAAAAATTATTGCTACATGTTGAGGTATTAAAAAAGCTGTAAAGTATAGTTGTGGGTGTAAGGATTATGTACTTCAAGTTGGAAAATGGGTTTAAGAGGGACATTGAGAAAGTAACTTGCTCTGAAATGGTCTTTGAAAAGTATTTCTTGGTGTTGAGGTATCCAAAAAGATGCAAAGTATAGTTGTGGGCGAAAAAGCTAAGTACTTCAAGTTGGAAAATGGGTTTAGCAGGGACATTAAGAATGTAACTTGCTCTGAAATGGTCTTTGAAAAGTATTTCTTGGTGTTGAGGTATCCAAAAAGCTGTAAAGTAGAGTTGTGGGTGAAAAAGATAAGTACTTCAAGTTGGAAAATGGGTTTAGGAGGGACATTAAGAAAGGAACATGCTCTGAAATGGTCTATTAACAGTATTTCTTGGTGTTGAGGTATCCAAAAAGCTGTACAGTAGAGTTGTGGGTGAAAAAGATAAGTACTTCAAGTTGGAAAATGGAGTTTAGGAGGGACATTAAGAAAGTAAGTTGCTCTGAAATGGTCTTTGAAAAGTATTTCTTGGTGTTGAGGTATCCAAAAAGCTGTAAAGTATAGTTGTGGGTGAAATAGATAAGTACTTCAAGTTTGAAAATGGGTTTAGGAGGGACATTAAGAAAGTAGCTTGTTCTGAAATGGTCATTGAAATTTATTTCTTGCTGTTGATGCATCCAAATAGCTGTAATGTAGAGATGTGGTTGAAAAAGATCTGTACTTCACGGTGAAAAAGGTGTTTAGGAGGGACACTAAGAAAGCAACTTTCTCAGAAATGCTCTTTGAAAAGTATTTCTTGGTGTTGAGTTATCCTAAAACCTGTAAAATAGAGTTGTGGGTGAAAAATATAAGTCCTTCGAGTTGGAAAATGTGTTCAGGAGGGACATTAAGAAAGTAACTTGCTCTGAAATGGTCTTTGAAAAGTATTTCTTGGCGTTGAGGTATCTAAAAAGATGTAATGCATAGTTGTGGGTAAAAAAGACAAGTACTTCAACTTGGAAAATGGGCTTAGGAGGGGCATTGAGAATGAAACTTGCTCTGAAAGGGTCTTTGAAAAGTATTTATTAGGGTTGAAGTATCCAAAAAGCTGTAAAGTATAGTTGTGGGTGAAAAAGATATGTACTTCATGTTGGAATATGGGATAAGGAGGGACATTAAGAAAGTACCTAGATCATAAGGGGTATATTAATATTATTTATTGATGTTGAGGTATCCAAAAAGCAGTAAAGTATAGTTGTGGGTGAAAAGAATAAGTGCATCAAGTTAGAAAATGGGCATAAGAGGGACATTTAGAAAGGAAATATCTCTTAAATGTTAATATAAATGAAATACTATTTTTAGATGTTTCAAAAAAGATTAAATGTAATCTTGTGGGTTAAATTGTTATGAAATACAAGTCGTAAAATGTGTTTAGGAGGTAGATTAATGCTATAGCTAGATCTGAAATGGTCTTTGAAAATTATATCTTTCTGATTAAGCCTCCAAAAATCGGACAAGTAGCGTTGATGGTGAAATAGATAAGTACTTCAAGTAGGAAAAGGGGTTTAGGAGGGAGACTAAGAAAGGAACATGCTCTGAAATGGTCTTTTAAATGTATTTCTTGGTGTTGAGGTATCCTAAAAGCTGTAAAGTAGAGTTGTTGGTGAAAAATATAAGTACTTCAAGTTGGAAAATGGGTTAAGGATGGACATTAAGAAAGTAACTTGCTCTGAAATGGTCTTTGAAAAGTATTTCTTGGTGTTGAGATATCCAAAAAGCTGTAAAATATAGTTGTGGGTGAAATTTATAAGTACTTCAAGTTGGAAAATGGGTTTAGGAGGGATATTAAGAAAGTAACTTGCTCTGAAATGGTCTTTGAAAAGTATTTCTTGGTGTTGAGGTATCCAAAAAGCTGTAAAGTATAGTTGTGGGTGAAAAAGATATGTACTTCAAGTTGGAAAATGGGTTTAGGAGGGGCATTAAGAAAGTAACTTGCTCTGAAATGGTCTTTGAAAATTATTTCTTGGTGTTGAGGTATCCAAAAAGCTGTAATGTATAGTTGTGGATGAAAAAGATATGTACTTCAAGTTGAAAAATGGGTTTAGGAGGGACATTAAGAAAGTAACTAGATCTGATGAGTTCTTTAAAAAGTATTTCTTTGTGTTGAGGTATCCAAAAAGCTGTAAAGTATAGTTTTGGGTAAAAAAGATAAGTACTTCAAGTTAGAAAATGGGTGTAGAAGGGACAATAAGAAAGTAAATAGCTCTGAAATGGTCTTAGAAAAGAAAAACTAGGTGTTGAGGTAACAACAAAGATGGACTGTAACGTTGGGGGTGAAAAAGAAAAGTATTTCAAGTTGGAAAATGGGTTTAGGAGGGATAGTAAGAAAGTAACCTCGTCTAAAATGGTCATTGAAAAGTGTTTATTGGCTTTGAGGTATCGGAAAAGCTGTCAAGTCTAGGTGTGATTGACAAAGATCAGTAATCCATTAGTGAAAGTGTGTGTAGGAGGGATCGTATGACAGCAACTTGGTCTGAAATGGTCATTGAAAAGTATTTCTTGGTGTTGAGGTATCCAAAAAGCTGTAAAGTATAGTTGTGGGTGAAAGAGATAAGTACTTTAAGTTGGAAAATGAGTTTAGGAGAGACATTAAGAAAGTACCTTGCTCTGAAATGGTCTTTTAAATGTATTTCTTGGTGTTGAGTGATCCTAAAAGCTGTAAAGTAGAGTTGTGGGTGAAAAAGATAAGAACGTCAAATTGGAAAAGGGGCTTAGGATGGATAAAATGAATGTGACGTGCTCTGAAATGGTCTTTGAAAAGTATTTATTGGTGGTCAAGTATCCAAAAAGCTGTAAAGTATAGTTGAGGGTGAAAGAGATCAATATTTCAAGTTGGAAAATGAGTTTAGAAGGGACATTAAGAAAGTAACTTGCTCTGAAATAGTCTTTAAAAAGTATTGCTACATGTTGAGGTATTAAAAAAGCTTTAAAGTATAGTTGTGTGTGAAAGGAATATGTACTTCAAGTTAGACCATGGGTTTAGGAGGGACATTAAGAAAGTAACTTACTTTGAAATTGTTTTTGAAAAATATTTCGCGCTGTTGAGGTATCCAAAATGCTGTAAAGTATAGTTGTGGGTGAAAAAGATAAGTACTTCAAATAGGAAAACGGGTGTAGGATGGACACTAAGAAAGGAACTTTCTCTGAAATAGTCTTTGAAAAGTATTTCTTGGTGTTGAGGTATCCAAAAACCTGTAAAGTAGAGTTGTGGGTGAAAAAGATAAGTACTTCAAGTTGGAAAATGGGTTTAGGAGGGACATTAAGAAAGTAAATTGCTCTGAAATGGTCTTTAAAAAGTTTTTCTTGGTGTTGAATTATCCAAAAAGCTGTAAAGTTGAGTGGTGTGTGTAATTGATAGGTATTTCATGTTGAATATATTGCGTAAAAGTCATAATAAGAAAAATTCGTGCTCTTAATTGGTCTTAGTCAGGTATTTCCTGATATAGAGGGGTACAAAAAAGCATTATTGTTTAGTTTAGGCTGAAAATTATAATTGTTTCAATTTGAAAAATGGGTTTAGGAGGGACATTAAGAAAAAAAGTTGCTCTGAAATGGTCTTTGAAAAGTATTTCTTGGTGTTGAGGTATCCAAAAAGCTTAAAAGTATAGTTGTGGGTGAAAAAGATAAGTACTTCAAGTTGGAAAATGAGTTTAGGAGGGACATTAAGAAAGTAACTTGCTCTGAAATGGTCTTTGAAAAGTATTTCTTGGTGTTGCGGTATCCAAAAAGCTGTAAAGTATAGTTGTGGGTGAAAGGGATAAGTACTTCAAGTTGGAAAATGGGTTTAGGAGGGACATTAAGAAAGTAGCTTGCTCTGAAATGGTCTTTGAAAAATATTTCTAGGTGTTGAGGTATCCAAAAAGCTGTAAAGTAGAGTTGTGGGTGAAAAAAATACGTACTTCAAAATGGAAAAGGGGTTTAGGATGGACACTAAGAAAGGAACTTTCTCTGAAATGGTTTTTGAAAAGTATTTCTTGGTGTTGATGTATCCAATAAGATGTAAAGTAGAGTGGTTGGTGACAAATATAAGTACTTCAAGTTGGAAAATGAGGTTAGGAGGGACATTAAGACAGTAGCTTGCTCTGAAATGGTCTTTGAAAAGTATTTCTTGGTATTGAGATATCCAAAAAGCTGTAAAATATAGTTGTGGGTGAAAGTAATAAGTACTTCAAGTTGGAAAATGGGTTTAGGAGGGACATTAAGAAAGTAACTTGCTCTGAAATGGTCTTTGAAAAGTATTTCTTGGTGTTGAGGTATCCAAAAAGCTGTAAAGTATAGTTGTGGGTGAAAAAGATATGTACTTCAAGTTGGAAAATGGGTTTAGGAGGGGCATTAAGAAAGTAACTTGCTCTGAAATGGTCTTTGAAAAGTATTTCTTGGTGTTGAGGTATCCAAAAAGCTGTAAAGTATAGTTGTGGGTGAAAAAGATAAGTACTTCAAGTTGAAAAATGGGTTTAGGAGGGACATTAAGAAAGTAACTAGATCTTAAGTGGTCTTTAAAAAGTATTTCTTGATGTTGAGGTATACAAAAAGCTTTAAAGTATAATTGTGGGTGAAAAAGAAAAGTATTTCAAGCTAGAAAATTGGCTTAGGAGGGACATTAAGAAAGTAAATTGCTCTGAAATGGAAAATGAAAAGAATTACTGGGTGATTATGTACAAAAAAATCTTTACACTATAGATCTGGGTGAAAAAGATAAGTACTTCTATTTGGAAAATGGGTTTAGGTGGGATATTAAGAAAGTAACTTGCTCTGAAATTGTCTTTGAAAAGTATATCTTGGCGTTGAGGTATCCAAAAAGCTGTAAAGTATAGTTGTGGATGAAAAAGATAAGTACTTCAAGTTGGAAAATGGGTTTAGAAGGGACACTAAGAAAGTAACTTGCTCTGAAATGGTCTTTGAAAAGTATTTCTTGGTGTTGAGGTATCCAAAAAGCTGTAAAGTATAGTTGTGGGTGAAAGAGATAAATATTTCAAGTTGTAAAATGAGTTTAGAAGGTACATTAAGAAAGTAAGTTGCTCTGAAATAGCCTTTAAAAAGTATTGCTACATGTTGAGGTATTAAAAAAGCTGTAAAGTATAGTTGTGGGTGTAAGGATTATGTACTTCAAGTTGGAAAATGGGTTTAAGAGGGACATTAAGAAAGTAACTTGCTCTGAAATGGTCTTTGAAAAGTATTTCTTGGTGTTGAGGTATCCGAAAAGCTGTAAATTCGAGTCGTTGGTGAAAAAGATACGTACTTACAGTTGGAAAATGGGCTTAGGAGGAAAACTGAGAATGTAACTTGATCTATAATAGGCATTTAATTGTATTTCTTTGTGTTTCGTGATCCAAAAAGATGTAAAGTATAGTTGTGGGTGAAAAAGATAAGTACTTCAAGTTGGAAAATGGGCTTAGGAGGGACATTAAGAAAGGAACATGCTCTGAAATGGTCTTTTAAAAGTATTTCTTGGTGTTGAGGTATCCAAAAAGCTGTAAAGTAGAGTTGTGGGTGAAAAAGATAAGTACTTCAAGTTGGACAATGGGCTTAGGATGTATATAAAGAAAGTAAATTGATCTGAACTGATGTTTGAAAAGTATTTCTTGGTGATCTGGTATCCAAAAAGCTGTAAAGTAAAGTTGAGGGTGAAAAAGATAGGTACTTCAAGTTATAAAATTGCTTTAGGGGGGACATTAGGAAACTAACTTGCTCTGAAATGGTCGTTGAAAAATATTTCTTTGTGTTGAGGTCTGCAAAAAGCTGTGAAGTAGTGTTGTGGGGGAAATAGATAAGTACTTCCAGTAGGAAAATGGGCGTAGGATGGACACTAAGAAAGGAACATTCTCTGAAATAGTCTTTTAAAAGTATTTCTTGCTGTTGAGGTATCCAAAAAGCTGTAAAGTATAGTTGTGGGTGAAAAAGATAAGTACTTCAAGTTGGAAAATGGGTTTAGGAGGGACATTAAGAATGTAACTTGCTCTGAAATGGTCTTTGAAAAGTATTTCTTGGTGTTGAATTATCCAAACAGCTGAAAATTATAGTTTTGGGTGAAAAAGATAAGTATTTCATGCTTGAAAAATTGCTTAGGATGGATAACAAGAAAAAAAGTTGCTCTTAAATGGTCTTTGAAAGCTGTTTCCTGGCATAATTGCGATCAAAAAAGCATTAAAGTTTAGTTTTGAGTGTGATTGGGATGAGCATCATGTAGGACTATTGTTTTTAGGGGGACATAAAGAAAAATTCTTGCTCTGAAATGATCTTTGAAAATTATCTCTTGTTGTTGAGGTATCCAAAAAGCTGTAAAGTATAGTTGTGGGTGAAAAAGATAAGTACTCCAATTATAAAAATGAGTTTAGGAGGGACATTAAGAACGTAAATTGCTCTGAAATGGTCTTTTAAAAGTCTTTCTTGGTGTTGAGGTATCCAAAAAGCTGTAAAGTATAGTTGTGGGTGAAAGGGATAAGTACTTCAAGTTGGAAAATGGGTTTAGGAGGGATATTAAGAAAGTAACTTGCTCTGAAATGGTCTTTGAAAAGTATTTCTTTGATTTTAGGTATACAAATATCTTTAAAGTATAGTTGTGGGTGAAAAATATAAGTACTTAAAGTTGGAAAATGGGTTTAGGAGGGACATTAAGAAAGTAACTTTCTCTGAAAAAATATAATAATGCCTTAAAAAAGTATTAAAAAATGGGAAGGGGACTCTTTAGGGGCCCGGGGGGGAGACATTAGGGGGTCTGGGGGACCCTTGGGGGCTGGGTGGTCCTTTGGGGACCCGGGAGGGCCTTTGGGGGTCCGGGGGGCCGGGGGCTTCCTTCGGGGTTGGGATGGGGGATCAGAACCCTTTGGGGTTGGGGTAGAGGACCTCATGACATTGTTCAAATGGAACTTGTGTATTATAACGACCACTGAGTTTCACCCTCAAATTCTCTTCTAAAACTTCTTCTAAATCATCTTTTAAATGTCTCTACCTGTTTCACCGAAATAATTCCCTAAAATGTCTAAAAAGGTTTCGCTCAAATAACCCTAAACGTAATTTCAGCATGTTCCTTTTTGTTTTTGGCATCCCTGTGCTGTCACATTTCAAATTACTAAAAAATACTTTTCCCGCGTTAATCTCTTCGTCTCATAAATGTTCCTAGCTACACTATTAAGGTTTCGTTAGAATATCAATTTATCTCTCCGACTTAAAGATCAGTGAAGCCGTATTTAAAAATAGAATTTCTATCTCTTTAGACTCGCGCATAATTCCAAGATAAAATGTGATGTCATTTCTAATTCCTGACACTAAAGATCAACGAACCCTTATTTAAAAATAGAATATTAATTTTTCTCTCTAACCTAAAGAGCGTTTATCCCTCAGACCTAAGATCAAAGAAGCCATACTTGTTTCTTTATTCTCCTTTTTGTAAACCAATAATTCCCCTAGCTATTATGTAAATTAATTTCTCAAAAATTCTCTCCCCTTTCGTGAAGCAATAATTCCCCTCGATTATGTAAATCAATTTCATCGAAATCATGAAAATACATCAAAGTGAGAAAAGTGCCCTCAAAGTAAAGTGCTTAAAAATGTTTGTGAATTTGTTTATTAATAAAATGCATATATATACAACAATGTCTTTAAATATTCAATTTAGATTTCTTCATCGGTGTATAGGCAACTGTCGTGAACCACTAATGCTGGTAAATCATTTGGATTCACTGTATATTGATCTTTATTGACTGCAAAGTCAGGGTCACATTTTCTACAGTACAATTTAACTTCACTCTTATCATATCTCTTTGTATAGTCAATGATACTATTTGTATTCAAATTGTGAAATTCACGTGTTTCAATTTGTCTATTTGAAGCACTATCACATACAGTGTTTTTACATGGTGAATCACATTCGGTAACTGCCAAATAAAAATCGCTTGGTTTATAGTCATAATAAACAGTGTCGTCACAACGATGACGTAGAAACCATATTCTTTTGCTGTTCCAATAGTTGAATCGCTGACCCGGCTCCTCCTCCCAGAATAATTTAAATCCACGACGATACCAATCTCGTAGCAATAAACTAAAATCACGTTTGTGATTCTTTCCAATCATATCGGGGTAAGTATTCTCCCACTGATCACATTTATCATAGTGACAATTGGAGCACAGGTGTCCTCTAGGGTGAGAGTCACAAATCTCCTCAAGACATGAATTACATCCTTTAATTTTTACTGCATAGCCTTTATGTAATTTACAGGGATTACATAATTTGCACTTTTCACTATAGTCATCAATAATTGTACAATTCTCACATTGAGTCCAACTGCCAAGAGTGTACATGCACAGTGGAAATGTATCGAACATTTTGGTTTCAGATGTCAACTCTCTCGCAGCTAAAACGAAACTGATCGTCCCTGCCGACGGATAAATTCAAGGTGGAGGAAACAATATGTAAGCGATCCTCTGATTGGCTGAGAAAGGATATGTAACCGAGTCGCTGATTGGCTGAGAAGGATGCATGTACTTCCGGTTTCCTATTCCTGGACACCTTGACATTCATCCCTAGCATGCACTTGGCCAAAACAACAACAACAAATAAATTCCTCAGGTCTAAAGATCAAAGAAGCCGTAATGTTTCTTAATTCCCCTTTCGTGAATCAATAATTCCCCGCCGATTATGTAAATCAATTTCTCAGGTTAGGTTCGCCTAAAGATCAAAGAAGCCATGTTTCTTTCTTAATTCCCCTTTCGTAAATCGATAACTCCCCCGCCGATTATGTAAATCAATTTATCAGGTTAGGTTAGCAAAATAACAATGAAGCCATGTTCGTTTCTTAATTCCCCTTTCGTGAATCAATAATTCCCCTCGATTATGTAAATCACCCCATTGTCATTACACTTGGACAAACAACAACAAATAAATCGACCTTGAAACATCCATCAAAGTGAGAAAAATTCTGTTTTTTCCATTATCATTGACGAAAAACCATAGAACATCCATAAATTGCTGTACTCGTCGCTGTTTTTTAATTCTCACTGACAAAAACCATAAAACAGACAAAAATTTATGTTGACATCAATGATAAACATAAAATAAATTGACCAACACACAAAACCGTCCAAAAAAACATCCATCAATGTGAGAAAAATAATGTTTTTTCAAGTGAGAAAAATCCTGTTTTTCCATTCTCACAGACAAAAACCATAAAACAGACATAAATTGATGTTGACATCCATGAAAAACAACAAATAAATTGACCAACACTCATAACCGTCGAAAAAAACATCCATTAAAGTGAGAAAAAATCCTGTTTTTTCATTCTCACTGACAACGAACAGACATAAAAATATGCATAAATTATGTAAAAAAGTTGTAGGTGGCAGCAGGGGTGTCGCGTGGGAGTCGGACCCCCCTTTCTACTATTGTTTACATATACTATTTGTTATTGGGAAGTATGCAGATATTTTTCGGGTGGGAGGGGGCCAAATTTTCTACTGGGGGTATTTTCCTTGGGTAGGGAAGTTTCCTGGGGGTGAATGTTTCAGAGAAAATTTCATTCATCTTGTGTCTTTCTTTTTCTTTGTCGACTCAATTTTACGCATCGAGATGGTTAAGGGTAATTGCTCGGGGTAAATTTTCACCAGGATTTAATTGTCTAGGGATTATATCCCTCGGGAGAGGAGATTTCTCTGTGGAGGCTTGATTTTCTGGCATTATTTAAAAAATGACCAGAAATCAAATACAAAAACAAAGTTTTTTTTTTCAACTGGAAGTAATGAGCAACCCTAAAACTAATCACAAACAGAGATTATTACGTTTGTGATGGCGTTTTTGTAATCTCCTCAACAACTCGCTCTTTACGCTAAATTTTGAATTGTGCCCAAATTCTTTAAGAACAACTCTTGAAACACAATGTTCGTTTAATTAGACAAATAAGAATCTTTTTTAAAAGTGCTGAAAAACTGTAGCGTAAAGAGCTAGGTGTTGAGGAGGGGGAACCCCCCCCCCTCATAAATTTATTAATTTCTGTTTGTTTGTAGTTCTAATGTTGCCCCTTACTTTCAGTTCAGAATTTTTTCTTATTTAATCAAATAGTTCGTGGTAACGAACTCTAAGCAAGGAGCGACCCGACAGAATACTAACTGAAACTCTAAAAAAGGGAATTTTGATACCAATATATACATCAAAAGAATTGGAATTTTATGCAGTCTTGAAATATACAATTTTCATCAAGTGTAGTCTTACCCATCAAAAGTTACAAGCCTGAGAATATTTGCCTTGTTTTCAAAAAAAGGGGAAACACCCCCTAAAAGTCATAGAATCTTAATGAAAATCACACCATCAGAATCAGCGTATCAGAGAACCCTACTGTAAAGGTCTCAAGCTCCTATCTGCAAAATGTAGTATTTTGTATTTTTTGCCAGAAGAAAAATCACGGATGCGTGTTTGTTTTCTTTTTTTTTCCAGGGGTGTCGTATCAATCCAGTGGTCCTATAATATCGTAAGAGGGCTCATTCAAAACGAAATTAAAAGTTCTAGCGCCCTTTTTATGTTACCAAAAAAATTGGAGGACAACTACACCCCCTCCCACGCTCGTTTTTTTCCCAAAGTCACTCGATGAAAATTCTGAGATAGCCATTTTGTTCAGCGTAGTCAACAAATTTAACAATTGTGCTTTTGGGGATGACCTAATCCCCCACAGTCCCCGGAGGAAGGGCTGCAAGTTATGAACTTTGCCTATTGTTTACACATAGTATTGGTTATTGAGAAATATACAGAGTTTTTCAGGGGTGATTTTTCTGGTGGGGGATCGGAAGAGGGGGCTACATTGGAGGTTCTTTCCATGGATGAAGTTTCCGCGGGGGAAGGGACATTTCAATGAAGGGGGCCCCGGATTTCCCAGCATTATTTAAAAAAAACGATCAGAAATTAAATTCAGTTCAGTTCAGTTCATTTTATTTAACATCAAAAATACATTTAACTAATATTGCAATACCCATCCCACGAAAGATACAAAAAAGCAGTTGCGACTGAGTGGGTACTTACAAATCATCTACTAACTAAAAATTAACTACAAACAAAGGAACAACAATTTATAAAAGAAAAAAAAAACACTTGCGACTGGGCGGGTACATACAACTCATCTACTAACTAATAATTAAGTATAAACAAAGAAAAAAAAACACAAAAAAACAAACAAACTATGAACCTTGACCTAATAAATATTTTGTCAGTTTTTTTTTAAATAAAACCAGGTGCTAAGCCACCCAAATGCTCTCAGGAACAGAGTTCCACACATTAGTTCCTGAAAATCTAGTATGGAAACTGACCCTGGTGCCACTTCTATTCGGAACAATGAAGTCACTAACATGACGAGATTCATAATGATGAAAAGACCTATTGTCACTAAAATAATCCCAAAAAAGCTCTGGACTATCATTATTCTCTAGCATTGATAGGCAAAATTCCTATTTGGTAGTCCCGTAGCTGTCATACATTCAATACTTGCAACTTATTGAAGCAAGCTGAAGTGATATGTATACCTTCGACATACCCACTAATAAGACACATTGCTTTATCTTGAAGAGTCTGGACACGTTTGAAATTCACATAAAAATTGCTTGCCCATTACATTCAGCCATACGAAGCATATGGATGAATCAAAACATGGTATAAAAGAAATAAAACTCTTTGGGGTAGAAACATTTTAAAACGACGAATCATTTCAAGGCCATGTGCGACCTTTGTTGCGACACAATCACCGTGGCGTTTCCACGAAAAATTACAATCAATATAAAAACCTAAATACTGGATTTCCTGAACTTGAACTAAAGGCTTATTATTAAACAGAATTCTACCATCAAAATCACTGGGCTTGCCTACTCTAGAACATACAATAAAATTAGTCTTAGTAACAATTACTGATAACAAACTCAAACTAGAAAAAACATCGAAATTTCTCAGAACACAATTCACTTTCGACACAAGACCATCAAAACAACGATTAGAAAAAGTAACAGCAGTGTCGTCAGCAAATGACGTTAAGCAACAATCTGGAAGATAAAACCTCATACCATCCACATAAACCAGATACAGGTGTGGACCAAGGACCGAACCCTGTGTCACACCACACGACACTTGATAAGGGGAAGAAAAAACATCATTAATCATCATTTTAATAAACCTACCGCAAAAATAACTTTCAAACCACTTCAAATTCCCTCCTTTAATACCTAAGCATTCCAATGTTTGCAATAAAATTTTAAAATCTACCGTGTCAAATGCTTTCCTAAAATCAAAAAATATTGTTAGGGAGATTTCACCATTTTCTAAACAATTGTTTACAAAATCAGCAAGATGAATGGCAGCATGACTAGTGGAATGACCTTTTCGAAACCTGAATTGGGTGTCACTGAATAGGCTATGTTTCATGAGATGGTCATATAGACGGCGATGAATCACTTTTTCCAAAATATTTGACAATAAAGGCAGTATCGATATGGGTCTCCAGTTTCCGGGATCTGACCTGGCACCCTCTTTGTAAAGCGGGATAGCCTTAGCTTGCTTCAGCGCTTCTGGAAAGGTCCCCGTTTCGATAGATAAGTTGATAACATGGAAAGTTCTCAGAGCTTTAAAAGTTCTCAGATTCACGCCATCTATCCCAGCAGGATTCAGTTTTATATTTTTCACTGTTTTAATCACTTCATCACTCGTGTACTTTTAAATCTGGAACTCAACAGTATCTCCACGAGAGTCCACGAATTCCTTGCTAAGAAAATTTTCCCTGTCACACCTTACACTCTCTTGAACAGACGAGCCGACCTTAGAATAAAACTGGCCAAAATAACTCGCGACTACATTTTTATCACTCACATAACTTCCATTGATATCAATGCAAGGCGACTGACTACGTTTCTGATTTCCAATGAACACATTAATAACCTGCCATGTGGCTTTTGGTATCTCCACTACTATCAGAAAACTTTTCTTCAAAATATTTCTTCTTTGCTTGCCTTCTCATACTGTTAACCTTACTTCTCACTCGCTTGAATTTTGCAAAATCTGCGTCATCCTGACTATTAAGAGATTGCTCATATAACAAGTTCCTTTTTTATCTTGTCTATTATTGCCCCCGTAATCCACGGCTTGCGGGGATCATCCCTCTATTGTTTGGTCAAACAAAAGGGGCATGTTCACTCATAAATCGGTTGGAAAATAAACACGAACTGATTATATGCTAGAAAAGAATCACCAGAAATTTCCAAGACCGAGTCCCACTTGATACAGCTCAACTCCTCGCCAAAGCTACTTAAATTTTGCTTTTTCTGCTCACGTGTCAGTATTTTATTAGCAGGGATACGTCGTTTTCTAGGACACGTTACATGAGCAATTACCGGGATATGATCCGATCCTGGATATACTATCACATCTGAGTAGCTTTGGCTCAAATAGCTAGGTCCCACGAAAATGTTATCAATTAAGGTCGCAGAGGGAGTAGAGATTCGGGTAGGTATACAAGTTAAAGGGTAAAGGTCAATTGAAACCATATAATTAAAAATATCTAAATTTTCACCTGAAAGATCTTAAAGGCTATAATTAAAATCAGCCATACAAAAAAGAACCTTCTTGTAGACGAAACAAACCTCAGAAGCTCCTCAAAACCTGCTACAAACTCATTCAGGCGAGTATTAGGCGGCTTATGCACCACACTAATTAAAACTTTCTTTTTTTCAAACTCAAATTCCAAACAAAAACTTTCAATCTTACCTTCTATCCTTACACCCAAATCCTCCCTCGCCATATACTTCATAGTTTTTTTTTTAATCAAAAATCCCATGCCTCCTCGGTTCATAGTTGATCGGTTCCTAACCTCAAAATCATATCCTGAAAAAGAAAAAGCCGAGAGAAATTAGTCAGAACTCAAAAAAGTCTCACAAATACCCATTATATCAAATATTGAAGATGATATCTCAGTCATCTGCAAAACATCTAAATATCCTGTAGTCAGGTGGCAGTTCCACGTGCAAAGACATAGCGACATGTCTGAACTAACTTGCGACGGTCATATGTAAGAACTTTCACGAAGAGGGTTTGAACTAATAATACGCAAATCCTCACTTCCAATTTGAGCCTCTAAATGATCTTCAATACGGAGCGGATTACGCATAAATATATTCAGTGAATAAATATCATTCATCATATATAAAGAAATAAACTAATTTCTCTTTTCCTAAATAAAAAAAGAAAAACAAACAAGAATAGAGATTGCTCCTTAAAAAAAAGAAAAAAAAATCATCAACTTTTACTAAGAAACTAACGGTTTTCAACAACTGAGGGGATTTGCGTTGGGTGGCTATCACCCTGCTCATGTTTGTAAATACCCCCACGTTCAGAACACACGTTTCTTAAATCATATCTGTCTCTCGCACCTTCAAAAATCGCTTTTTTCATTTTTGGTTGAAATTCAGTGATGAATACGGCCGATTTTGCCAGCTTTGATTTCGCTCTGAAAACAGTATATGCCATATCTTTAGTTGCACATTTAACAAGAACTGGCGCAGCAGTCGTAGGTGTCTGGATATTCCGGGCAGCGTTCGGAAGTCTAAAACGGTTTACTGCCAACAACTGTTCTTTCTGGACATTTAAACCCATTTTCTTCACTATATAAAGAACAACAGTACCCAGGTCATTTCCAGGGTTCCTGCTTTACTCCGAAAAAACTAAAGATCCAAGTAAACGCTCCTATTCGTAATCGTCCAGCTTTTCCTCAATAATAGCCACCCGAAGCTGTAATGACTGAATCTGGCTATCCAGAGATGAAAACAGTTTTTCTGTTTTACCAAATTTTATATTGTATTCTAGCGTGATCGAGTAAATAAAAAACAAGTTTTTTCAACTGAAAGTAAGGGGCAACATTAAAACTTAAAACGAACAGAAATTATTATGCATATGAGGGCATTCGCCCCCTATTCAGTAAACCGCTCTTTACGCTAAAGTTTTTTAGTACTTTCAAAGGGGCTATTTATTCTAATTAAACAGTCTTTGTGATTCAGAGGTCATTCTAAAAGAAATGAAACAGATTCGAACTTTCGTGCGAAGAGCGAGGTATTGACTAAGGAGCGAACCCCCTCATATGCGTAATAATTTCTGTCCATTGTAAGTTTTGATGTTGCTCTTTACTTTCAGTTGAAAAAATTTTTTTTTTTTATTTAAGTTGCTTAAAGACCTATTGTGTTTTAATAGTCATTATTTAAAAAAAAAATATTTTTTCAAACTAAAAGTAAAGAACAATATTAAAACTTAAAACGAACAGTAATCATTTTGTGTATGAGTGGGCTAGACCCTTCCTCATCACTCGACCTTGTCGCATCCTTGCAGTCTTGATCGTTGTTTAAAAATAATTTCCATTCAAAGTCCTTGTGTTTCCGCACTCTTTCTTAAAAATTTGTAATAAAAAGTCAAATTAAAGAGTGAGGATCGTGGAATGAACATCTTTTCATATACAGAATTATTTCTGTTCGTTAAAAATTTTAATGTTGCTATTTACTTTCAACTAAAAAAAGCTTGTTTTTTTTAATTTAATTTCGGTACTTATTAAGAATCCAGTAGTCACGCAAGAAGTGAAGTTTTGTTATTGAAAATCTTAAAAAAAAAATAGGATGAAAATATAATAGTTCAGAAACAAATTTGGGCTATATATTTGCATATTAGGGGTGGGTGAGGGTAAAGCATAGCATATATTAAATACGTAACCTAACCTGGGTACCTTTTTTTTGCCCCTTCAACCTCAAAAAACTAAAGTTTGAATCTTTGTCACGGAGTTAGCAACACCTCAAAGGCAGAAAAAATCTGTCTTTCGTCAAGCATCTCGGTCTTTCTCGATGCAGTCTTTCTCGTGTGACTACTGGATTCTTAATAAGTATCTTAATTTCTGACCATTTTTCGAGTCGTGCCAGGATATCAACTTCTCTACCCCCCCCCCCCTCCCCCCTCCGTGAACATTTTCCTCTAGAAAATTCTCCTGGAAACTTCCCTTCCCTCCTTGTGGAAACTGCTCCCGAGGAAAATCCCCCCTGCAGAAAATATCCCCTAAAAAGTTTTCACAACAGCAAATACTATCATGTATGCAAACAATGGGCAAATTCCGAAACTTACCACTATTTTCCCAGGGACTATGACCCAGGGGGTCATGTCATCCCCAAAGGTATAGTTATTTGACCTTTCATCTATGCTGAAGCAAATGTCTATCTCGAAATTTTGATCAGATGACTTTGGGGAAAGGAAGGGCGGGGGAATGGGGTAGTTGCCCTCCAATACTTTTGGGCACTTGAAAAGGGCGCTAGAACTTTGAATTTCTGACTAAATAAGCCTTTTGCCAATCCCTTTTCGATAAAAACATCCATGGGAAAAAACTCATGGATCTGTGATCTTTCTTTTGAAAAAAAAATTCCACATTTTGTACATAGGAGCTTTAAACCAATGCAGTAGGTTTTCTAATATACTAAATCTGATGGCGTGATTTTCATTAGGATCACTTAGCTCTTTAGGGATTGTTCTCCTCTTTTTTTTTGAAAGTTAGGCAAATTGTTTTCAGGCTCGTAGCTTTTGATAAGTGATATTGAACTTAATGAACTACAAATATTTAGAATCAGTAAAAAGCAAGTTCTTTCAATGCATCTTCTGTTATAAATTTTTTTTTCATGGTTTTGGTTACTATTGTGCCGAGTCACTCCTTACTTAGAATTTGTTACTACGAGCTTTTGACTAACGAGGTCAAGCCTAGCTGACTAGCGAGGTCTCTTAGAAATATTTTTTTTTTGTTTATGATAGCAAGTTTTCTGTTAGAAAAATCATGTTTTTTCTTAACGCTGAGAAATTTTTTCTTCCAGGTAACAACTTTTTTTTTCCTTGATACTAACAAACTTTTAGTTAATACTATCAAATTTCGCTCGAAAGTAACAGGTTTTCCCTAATGGTAACAATTTTTTTCTAATAGCAGCAAGTTTTCCATTAAAGATAACGAATTTTTCTTAGAAGTAACAATTTTGTTTTTGTTTATGATTAATTAAAAAAACTTTCCACAAAATAAGTTTCTCAAAGAAAAGTAAAGAACTCGATTAAACCAAAAATGATCCAAAAATAAAATCAAATAATCTATATAGCGTGAAACTACCACAAGTCAGCATCGATAAATAAATGATACCCAAAACGAACAGAAATTACAATAAATAATTTTGTCAAACTCAAAACGAGCAGAAACTAACATGAGTAGGGCTCAAAACTCCTATGCCTTCCCAAGACCAGAACATAATTTGCACTTTACTGAAAAAATATAAATGTTTTTCGTTTCATAACTTTAATAAATCAAATAATATTAACATTTTCTTTACTAAATATCAGTATATGTAAATTAAACTGACAATTCACATTCATTTGTATTTTGTCAGTAAAATGCAAATTATGTTCTGGCCTTGGGAAGGCATGGGGGTTTTGAGCCCTACTCATGTTAATTTCTGCTCGTTTTTAGTTTGACTAAGTTATTCATTGTAATAATTAAAAAAAAACTTTCCGAAAAATAAGTTTTTCAAAGAAAAGTAAAGGCAATTTAAAACTTAAGCTCAGTATATAAAAATAAATTTGAAAATTAAAAATAAAAACGACCAGAATTTACTATTAAAGAATAAATAAAACCCCAAACGAACAGAAACTAAATAAACAATCATAGCAAAAAACATACAACAAGTAACAATATAAATCAATAAATAGATCTTAAAGCGAGTAATGCTTAGATTGAATCTGAAAATCAAGCTTAAAACAAAAACAAATATTTTGTTATTAAAGTATAAATGAAACCTAAAACGAACAGAAATTAAATTAACAATCAATGCGAACAAACATACAATATATATATTAATGTAAATGAATAAATAAATATTAAAACGAGTGAAACTTGAAAAGAATATGCAAATCTAGTTTGAATCAAATAATAATAACTACAAACAAGAGTTTGGGTATCATCTCACTGCAAAAAACTAAAACCTACTGAGTCATTGGCGCTTTACTGAAAACAATTCTTTTTTTACTTTTGTAACTTTAAGAAATCACAAATTAATTAAGTTTTTAGGAAATAAATATCAGCATATGTATATCAAATTGACAATGCACATTTTTTTCACGAAACTCATTTGAATTTTTTTTTTCAGTAAAGTACAAATTATATTCTGGCTTTTAGAAAGCATAGGGGTTTTGAACCCTACTCATATTAATTTATGCTCGTTCTGAGTTTGACTCTAACATTTATTTAATTTTTTTTTCGTTTTGGGTTTCATTTATTTATTGATACTGGTTTGGGGTAGTTGTATGATTGGTAGATTATATGATAGTCCGGACGCCAGGTGTTGAAAATGTGAATCATACCACGACGGAATGGGGCTGCTACGATAATTAGCCTACCCTCCACCCCCTAATTTGGCCATGCGGATTCAAAAATAAGAATGGCACTTGCTTGCGAGTGGTGGAACACTCCGAAACTTGACATTTTATTATATTTTGGTGTTTCATGAAAGAAAATACATGTTCCACAAAGTTTGAGGTACAGTTTTCCGCTCAAATAGAAATGCCTAGAAGCCATAGAATGTTTTCATAGCAAACTAACACGACTAGTTAGAAAAAATGGCAGAGTTAAAAAAAAAATACAAAACTATATAAGTCTTGAACAGTCTTGGAAAGTATAAACAAAATCAAATTGAATATTAGATATATAATGATATTAATTGTTGAAAGACCCATCAGTTCAAGATTTTTTGCACTGTAATTTTTATTATTATTTTCAATGCTGTAAGAACTGGAAAATAATAAATTTGTAATATGTGAGTAATTCGTTTTCAGTGAAGCATTAATGACACAGAAGGCTTTTGGTTTTACAGTTAAAGAAGGGGGCAGTATCCAAATTTTGTTTGTAGTGAAACTGTATTAGTCTTGACCAATCTTGAAAAGAACTAATAAATTAAACTGAATATTTGATGCATAATGATATTAATTGCTAAAAGCTCATCAGTTCAAAATTTTACTGTAATTTTAATATTTATTTTGAATATTAAGCACAAAAGAAAACATTTGTAATATAATTCGTATTCGGTAAAGCGCCAATGACGCAGTAGGTTTTAGGCTTCTGCAGTGAGGCGATACCCAAACTCTTGTTTGTAGTTAATTTTATTCGATTCAAACTTAATTTGCATATTCTTTTTAAGTTTCACTCGTTTTAAGATTTATTTATTCATTTACATTAACATATATTGTATGTTTGTTCGCATTGATTGTTTATTTACTTTCCGTTCGTTTTAAGTTTCATTTATACTTTAATAGCAAAATATTTGTTTTCGTTTTAAGCTTGATTTTTATATTCAATCTAAGCATTACTCGCTTTAAGATCTATTTATTCATTTATATTATTACTTGTTGTATGTTTTTTGCTGTGATTATTTATTTAGTTTCTGTTCATTTTGTCTTTCATTTATTCTTTAATAATAATTTCTGGTCGTTTTGAGTTTGAATTTTATAAGGTATTTTTATCTCCTGAGCTTAAGTTTAAAATTGCCTTTACTTTTATTTGAAAAAATTATTTTTCGGAAAGTTTTTTTTAATTAATTTTTGTTTGTTTTTGATTGTAAAAAGTTTCAAGTTTTTATTGCATGGGGGGGAGTACTTATAGTCCGATTATTCTTGACTTTAAAAAACAGATCCAGAACTTTCAATTTAAATCGAATGAGGCTTTTTTAAAGTCTATACGATTACCTCTTTGATAAAAACCTTATATATGAACAATAGACAGCTTGCATAACTTGTGGACAGTGATTGACAACAATAAATGGATTGAAAAAATAGCTCCAATAGGGGGTTTAGACCATTTCACTTGCTGACACATAGGGATCACGACTGTTTGGAATTGACCTTAATAATGCCATGCGGATTCAAAAATACCAATGGCACTTGCTTGCGAGTGGTGGAACACTCTGAAACTTGACATTTTATTATATTTTGGTGTTTCATGAAAGAAAATACATGTTCCACAAATACTGAGGTACAGTTTTCCGCTCAAATAGAAATGCCTAGAAGCCATAGAATGTTATCATAGCAAACTAACACGACTAGTTAGAAAAAATGGCAGAGTTAAAAAAAAATGCAAAACTATATAAGTCTTGAACAGTCTTGGAAAGTATAAACAAAATCAAATTGAATATTAGATATATAATGATATTAATTGTTGAAAGACCCATCAGTTCAAGATTTTTTGCACTGTAATTTTTATTTTTATTTTCAATGCTGTAAGAACTGGAAAATAATAAATTTGTAATATGTGAGTAATTCGTTTTCAGTGAAGCATTAATGACACAGAAGGCTTTTGGTTTTTACAGTTAAAGAAGGGGGCAGTATCCAAATTTTGTTTGTAGTGAAACTGTATTAGTCTTGACCAATCTTGAAAAGAACTAATAAATTAAACTGAATATTTGATGCATAATGATATTAATTGCTAAAAGCTCATCAGTTCAAAATTTTACTGTAATTTTAATATTTATTTTGAATATTAAGTACAAAAGAAAACATTTGTAATATAATTCGTATTCGGTAAAGCGCCAATGACGCAGTAGGTTTTAGGCTTCTGCAGTGAGGCGATACCCAAACTCTTGTTTGTAGTTAATTTTATTCGATTCAAACTTAATTTGCATATTCTTTTTAAGTTTCACTCGTTTTAAGATTTATTTATTCATTTACATTAACATATATTGTATGTTTGTTCGCATTGATTGTTTATTTAATTTCTGTTCGTTTTAAGTTTCATTTATACTTTAATAACAAAATATTTGTTTTCGTTTTAAGCTTGATTTTCCTATTCAATCTAAGCATTACTTGCCTTAAGATCTATTTATACATTTATATTATTACTTGTTGTATTTTTTTGCTGTGATTATTTATTTAATTTCTGTTCATTTTGTCTTTCATTTATTCTTTAATAATAATTTCTGGTCGTTTTGTGTTTGAATTTTAACATGTATTTTTATCTCCTTAGCTTAAGTTTAAAATGGACTTTACTTTTCTTTGAAAAAATTATTTTTAGGAAATTTTTTTTTAATTAATTTTTGTTCGTTTTTGATTGTAAAAAGTTTCAAGTTTTATGGCATGGGGGGGTACTTACAGTCCGATTATTCTTGACTTTAAAAAACAGATCCAGAACTTTCAATTTAAATCGAATGAGGCTTTTTTAAAGTCTATACGATTACCTCTTTGATAAAAACCTTATATATGAACAATAGACAGCTTGCATAACTTGTGGACAGTGATTGACAACAATGAATGGATTGAAAAAATAGCTCCAATAAGGGGGTTTAGACCATTTCACTTGCTGACACATAGGGATCACGACTGTTTGGAATTGACCTTAATAGGATTTTGTGTGCCAAAGCAATTTTGCATCTATCACAGAGTATGCCCCAGGGCATAACTTAAAACGCCCTCTCAAAACTTTTGACTCTTAAAAGGGTACGTGATAACTAGTCGAATGAGCTGTGTTTTGAAAATTAGGAGTTCTTAGAAGAAGGCCCAATAGTTTTGGCTGTGCAAAACCTTCCAGTTGGTGGCCCTGTTTTTACTCATCTTAATGCGAAACTAAAAACAATACAACATCGAAACCTTATTGCCTTTATGGCAATAAGGAAATCCTTTTATATGGAGGCAAAATATACAAACAGAAAATTTTTTTTTAGTATCTAGAAGGAAATATATAATCGTTGCAGCATATAAACCTATCCTCCGATTTGTGCTGCAAATGGGAGGATATTAGGGGGTCAGGTTTAATGCTAAGGGGTGGACGGGCAGGGCTAGCAGTGCAAAACAAAATGAGGAGTTTTTAGAAAAAGACCCAATAAAACATTAAAGTCTTATGGTCTTTATGATCTTTGGTTTTCACTTGTCAAAGACTTAGTAACAGAAAACATTAATTAAAAAAACTAAAATAGCTTTATAAAAGAGGTAACCATTAGCAAGCAGTACGAAGAGCTATCTTCCCATTTGCGCAACAAATGGGAGGAGGGGGTTGGGTTTAGTGCAAAAGGTGGGCGGACGGGACTGGCTGTGCAAAACCTTCTAGCTGGTGGTCCTGTTTTCACTGATCTTATTGCACAACCTTAAAAAACAATAAAACATCGAAACCTATCTATTAATATATAAACCTATCATATATTTTCTATCTCGAAATCAACTACCCTGAACAAAATGGCCCAAATAACATCACTTTCGACTATTAAAAAGGGCACTAGCTCTTTGAATTTCTAATCGAATGAGCATTTTTGAAATTTCTACGACAACTCCTTCTATAAAAACCTTATATGCCCCCAGGGCATAACTTAAAACCCTTGCCCTGAGGGTTGTGGGGATTGTCTTTTGAAGTTTTTACGACAACGCCTTCTATAAAAATCTTATATGCCCCCAGGGCTTAACTTAAAACCCTTGCCCTGAAGGTTGTGGGGGATTGTCCTCCTCAAAAATACATTTTTTATCTGAAATCAACTATGCTGAACGAAATGGCTATCTCAAAATTTTGATTGGATTGTTTGGGGGAATGATTAGCGTGGGGGGAAGGCTAGTTGCCCTCCAATCCCATTCGACTATTAAAAAGGGCACTATCCCTTTTAATTTCCAATCGAATGAGCCTTTTTTTGAAGTTTCTATGACAATGCCTTCTATAAAAACCTTATATGGCCCCAGGGCATAACTTAAAACCCTTGCCTTAGGGTTTTGGGGGATTGTCCTCCTCAAAAACATGTTTTCTATGTTAAAATCAACTCCGCTTAACAAAATGGCTATATAAAAATATTGATTAGATGTGTGTGGGGGAATGATTGGCATGGGGGGGGACTAGTTCCCCTCCAATCACTTTTGACTCTTAAAAAGGGCTCTATCCCTTTGAATTTCCAATCGAATGAGCCTTTTTGAAGTTTCTAAGACAACACCTTCTATAAAAACCTTATATGCCCCCAGGGCATATCTTAAAACCCTTGCCCTGAAGGTTCTGGGGGAGTGTCCTCTTCAAAAATATATTTTCTATCTGGAAATCAACTACGCTGAACAAAATGGCTATCTCAAAATTTTGATTGGATGTAATTAGGGGAATAATGGGCGTGGGGGGGTTAGTTGTCCTCCATTCACTTTTGACTATTAAAAAGGGCACTAGCTTTTTTAATTTCCAATTGAGTGAGCCTTTTTTGAAGTTTTTTACGACAACGCCTTCTATAAAAACCTTATAAGCCACCAGGGTATAACTTAAAACCCTTGCCCTGAGGGTTGTGGGGGAGTGTCCTCCTCAAAACATATTTTCTATCTGAAAATCAACTACGCTGAACAAAATGGCTCTCTCAAAATTTTGATTGGATGTGTTTGGGGAAATAATGGACGTGGGTGGGGGGCTAGTTGCACTCCAGTCACTTTCGACTATCAAAAAGGGTACTAGCTCTTTAATTCCCAATCGAATGATCCTGTTTTGAAGTTTCTACGACAACGCCTTCTATAAAAACCTTATATGCCCCCAGGGCATAACTTAAAACCCTTGCCCTGAGGGCTGTGGGGGAGTTTCCTCCTCAAAAATATATTTTTTATTTGGAAATCACCTACGCTAAACAAAATGAATATCTCAAAATTTTGATTGGATGTGTTTGAGGGAATAATGAGCGTAGGGCGGGGGGGCTAGATGCCCTCCAATCACTTTCGACTATTAAAAAGGGCACTCGCTTTTTGAATTTCCAATCGAATGAGCCTTTTTTGAAGTTTCTACGACAACGCCTTCTATAAAATCTTATATGCCCCCAGGGTATAATTTAAAACCCTTGCCCTTAGGGTTGTGGGGGAGTGTCCTCCTAAAAAATATATTTTCTATCTGGAAATCAACTACGTTTAACAAAATAGCAATCTCAAAATTTTAATTGGTTGTGTTTGGGGAAATGATGGGCTTGCGGGGGGGGCAGTTGCCCTCCAATCATTTTCGACTATTAAAAAGGGCACTAGAACTCTCGATTTCCAATTGAATGAGCCCCCTTTGAAGTTTCTACGACGACCCCTTCCGTATGAAGTGCTTAAAACCCTTGCTCTTAGGGCTGTGGGGGAGTTTCCTCCTCAAAAATATATTTTCTATCTGGAAATCATCTACGCTGAATAAAATGGCTATCTCAAAATTTTGATTGGATGTGTTTGGGGGATTGACGGGCCTGCAGGGGGGCCAGTTGCCCTCCAATCATTTTAGACTATTAAAAATGGCACTAGAACTCTCGATTTACAATCGAATGAGCTCCCTTTGAAGTTTTTACGACGACCCCAATCACTTTCGACTATTAAAAAGGGCACTAGCCCTTTAATTTCCTATCAATCGAGCCTGTTTTGAAGTTTATACGACAACGCTTTCTATAAAAACCTTATATGCCCCCAGGGCATAACTTAAAACCCTTGCCCTGAGGGTTGTGGGGGAGTTTCCTCCTCAAAAATATATTTTCTATCTGGAAATCATCTGCGCTGAACAAAATGGCTATCTCAAAATTTTGATTGGATGTGTTTGGGAATTGATGGGCGTGGGGGGGGGGCAGTTGCCCTCCAGTCATTTTCGACTATTAAAAAGGGCTCTAGAACTCTCGATTTCCAATCGAATGAGCCCCCTTTGAAGTTTCTACGACGACCCCTTCCGTATGAAGTGCCTCTGGGGGGAAAAAATATAAATAAATAATAATAATAATAAAACATTGGAGCCGTATGGCCTTTACTATAGGAAACGCTACAGCGTTGTCTCTGATTTCTCTTCGTTTTGGGTTTCATTTATTTATCGATGCTGATTTGTGGTAGTTTCACGCTTGGTAGATTATTTGATTTTATTTTTGCTCATTTTGGGTTTAATGGAGTTCCTTACTTTTCTTTGAAAAACTTATTTTGTGGAAAAAGTTTTTTTTAATTAATTTCTGTTCGTTTTATATTGACATAGTCTTTTCAGAGAAAAAGAAAATAATATTTTAAATCTTTTCTTTTTTAAGACTTTGTAGTTTGGCCTGTTATTTGTATGCTGTATAAAAATTTTCAGCAATTTTTAACAACATACCCCCTTTTACAAATCTGGACACAAATAGTAGTGTTTAATTTAGTTTTTACCTCCTCTAGTTGACCTGAAATAGAAAACTTGATACCATTTGCAAAAAAATCTGTTTACTTTCTTTGATAGCTTGGATACACTTACGCTCTTTTGATTCGGTTAAATTTTAAGAGCAGAAGTAGCCCCAAAAGTTTGAACATAATGCCCGCAGTCGCTCTTGGGATACTGCTGAGATGCCTTATTGGGAATTAGCATTAACATTGTGTATTTTGATTTAATCTTTAGGCAACATTAGTTTTTAAACATAATGGGCAAATGGGAAGGTGGGCGTGGGAGGGGAGGGGGACTAGTTGCCCTCCAATCACTTTTGACTATTAAAACGGACATTATTCCTTTCTATTTTCAATCGAATGAGCATTTTTAGAAGTTTCTACGACAACTCCTTCGATACAAAGTGCCCTGGTATAAACAAAAAAATAATAAAAATACATTGTACCCAGATCGGACTTTACTATAAAAATGTCACGCCTTCCAATCACTTTCGTCAATTAAAAAGGGCACTAGCCCTTTCAATTTCCAATCGAATGAGCCCTTTTTGAGTTTCTACGACAACGCTTTCTCAAACGACTTATATGCCCCCGGGGCATAACTTACTACCCTTGCCCTGAGGGCTTGTCATCCTCAAAGACCTAATTTCCAAAACTTTCAACTACGTTAAACAAAACTGCTATCTCAAAATTTTGACTGGATGTGTTTGGGGAAATGGTGGGTGTGAGAGAGGAGTTAGTTGCCCTTCAATCACTTTAGACTATTAAAAAGGGCACTGGCCCTTTCAATTTCCAATAAAATGAGCCCTTTTTGAAGTTTCTACGACAGTGCTTTCTATAAAAACCTTATATTTCCCCAGGGCATAACTTTCAACCCTTGCCCTGAAGACTGTGGGAGGAGTGTCCTGCTCAAAGGTACAATTTCCAGAACTTTCAACTACGTTTAATAAAATGGCTATCTCAAAATTTTGATTGGATTTGTTTGAGTAAATGGTGGGCGTGGAAAGGGTGTTAGTTGCCTTTCAATCACTTTCGACTATTAAAAAGGGTACTAGCCGTTTCAATTTCCAATCGAATGAGCCCTTTTTGAAGTTTCTAGTCTCTGCGACAACGCTTTCTATAAAAACCTTATATGCCCCCAGGGTATAACTTACAATCTTTGCCCTGAGGGCTGTGGGGGGGGGGCTTGTAATCCTCAAAGACTAAATTTTCAGAACTTTTAACTACGTTAAACAAAATGGATATCTCAAAATTATGTTTGGATGTGTTTGGGGAAAGAGTGGGCGTGAGAGGGGAGAGGGGGGTTATTTGCCCTCCAATCCCTTTTGACTATTTAAAAGGGCACTAGCCCTTTGAATTTCCAATCGAATGAGCCTTTTTTGAAGTTTCTACGACAACGCTTTCTATAAAAAAAACCTTATATGCCCTAAGGGCATAACTTACAACCCTTGCCCTGAGGGCTGTTGGTGTGTGTCCTCCTCAAAAATATAATTCCTATCAGGAAATCAATTACGCTAAACAAAATGGCTATCTCAAAATGTTGATTGGATGTGTTTCGGGAAATACTGGGAGTGGAAGGGGTGTTAGCTGCCTTCCGATCACTTTTGACTTTTAAAAAGGGCACAAGCAACTATTCAACTATTAAAAGGGCACTAGCCGTTCCAATTTCCAATCGAAGGAGCTCTTTTCCAAGTTTCTACGACCACTCCTTTTATATGAAGTGCCCTGGTGAGGAAAAAAATAAAAAAATAATAATGCATTGTGCCAGTATCGTTCTTTACTTAGGCAGCGTTATTGCGCTGCTTATGATTTCTACAACAACTTTCTATATAAATCTTATATGTCCCCAGGGCATAGCTTACAACCCTTGTACTGAGGGCTCTGAGGGGGTTATCATCCTCAAAGACCTAATTTCCAAAGCTTTCAACTACGTTGATCAAAATAGAGACATCAAAATTTTGATTGGATGGGTTTGGGAAAATGGTGGGCGTGAGAGGGGGTTAGTTGCCCTTCAATCAATTTCGACTATTAAAAAGGCATTAGCCCTCTCAATTTCCAATTGAATGAGCCGTTTTTGTAGTTTCTACAACATCGCTTCCTATAAAAACCTTATATGCCCCCAGGGTATAACTTACAACCCTTGCCCTGACGGCTGTAGGGGGGAGGGGTTGTCATCCTTAAGGATCTAATTTCCAAAAATTTCAACTACGTTGAATAAAATGGATATCTAAAATTTTTGATTGGATGTGCTTGGAGAAAAGTTGGGCGTGAGAGGGGGGGGGGTATTTGCCCTCAAATCACTTTCGAGAGTATTAAAAAGGGCACTAGCCATTTGAATTTCCAATCGAATGAGCCCTTTTTCAAGTTTCTACGACAAAGATTTCAATAAAAACGTATATGCCCTCAGGGCAGAACGTATAACCCTTGCCCTGAAGACTGTGGGGTGAGTGTTCTAATTAGAGGTATAATTTTCTGAACTTCAAAATGCGCGGAACAAAATGGCTATCTTAAAATTTTGATTTTATGTGTTTGGGGAAATGATGGGTGTGGAAAGGGTGTTAGTTGCCTTCCAATCACTTTCGACTATTAAAAAGGGCACTAGCCATTTCAATTTCTAATCGAACGAACCCTTTTTGAAGTTTCTACGACAGCGCATTCTATAAAAACCATATATGCCCCCAGGGCATAACTTACAACCCTTGCCCAGAGGGCTTTGGGGGAGTGTCCTCCTCTAAAACATAATTTCTACCTGGAAATCAACTACGCTGAACAAAATGGCTATCTAAAAATGTTTATTGGATGTATTTTGGGAAAAGGTGGGCGTGAGAGGGGAGTTAGTTGCCCTCAAATCACTTTTGACTATTAAAAACGGCACTAAACCTTTGAATTTCTAGTCGAACGAGCCCTTTTTCAAATTTCTGCGACAAAGATTTCAATACAAACTTATATATCCCCAGGGCATAGCCTATAACCCTTGCTCTGAAGACTGTGGGGGGAGTGCCCTGCTCAAAGGTATAATTTCCTGAGCTTTAAACTGCGTGAAACAAAATGGCTTTCTCAAAATTTTGATCGGATGTGTTTGGGGAAACGGTGGGCGTGGAAGGTGCGTTAGTTGCCTTCTAATCGCATTCAACCATTAAAAAGGGCACTAGCCATTTCAATTTTCAATCGACTGAGCCCTTTATGAAGTTTCTACGACAACTCGTTCTATAAAAACCTTATATGCCCAGAGGGCATAACTTACAATCCTTGCCCTGAGGGCTGTGGGGGTTGCCATCCTCAAACACCTAATTTCCAGAACTTTCAACTACGTTGAACAAAATGGTTATGAATTATCTTAAAATTTTGATTGGATCTGTTTGGGGAAATGGTGGACGTGAGAGGGAGATTAGTTGCCCTCTAATCACTTTCGACTATTAAAAAGGGCACTAGCCCTTTGAATTTCCAATCGAATGAGTCCTTTCTGAAGTTTTTACGGCAAAGCTTTCTATAAAAACCTTATATGCCCCCAGGGCATAACTTACAATCCTTGCCCTGAGGGCTGTGGAGGAGTGTCTTCCTCAAAAACATAAATTCTATCTGGAAATCAACTACGCCGAACAAAATGGCTATTTCATAATTTTGATTGGATGTGTTTCGGGAAATGGTGGGCGTGGAAGGGGTGCTAGTTGCCTTCCAATCACTTTCGACTATTAAAAAGGCCACAAGCCAATCTAGTTTCTAATTGAATGAGCCCTTTTGGAAGTTTCTACGAAAACGTCTTCGATACGAAGTGCCCAGGTCTAAAGGAAAAACATAATAAATAATATATTGTTTCAATATCATCATGGGCGTAGGGAGGGGGGCAGGGAGGCAGGTGCTACCCCCTTAGACCTTTAAATTTACATTAGATATGGTTGAAAAAGCAGATGGTTGGAAAAGCTGTTGATAAAAGGCCCTCCATCACACTATCGACTGCCCCCCCCCCCTAGACAATATGCTACCTACGCCCATGAATATCGTTCTTATATGTCTCCAGGGCATAACTTAAAAGCCTTGCTCTGAGGGTTGTGGGGAGTAACCTCCTCAAAACATAATTTCTACTATATTCACATAATATACTTATGCTATAGAAGAAACATAATTTTTACTGTAACATAATTCGACTTTTAAAAGGACACTAGCCACTCCAATTTCCAATCAAATGAGCGCTTTTTGAAGTTTCTGTGACAACTCCTTCGATACGAAGTGTCCTGATATGGAAGAAGAAGAAAACAAAAAAAATAATAATACATTGTGCCAACATTGTTCTTTACTTAGGCTCCGTTATTGCGCAGCCTATAATAACAAGTTTTCTGTTAGAGGTAGCCAGTTTTTCTTAACTCTAACAAATTTTCTCTTCGAAGTAACAACTTTTTTCTTAATACGAAACAACTTTTACTTAACACTATCAAATATCTCTTAGAAGTAATAGGTCATTTCTTAACAGTAGCACATTTTTTCTAATAAAAAACCAACAAAGACAAAAATCACAACCAAAAAAAAAAAAAAAAACGAGACTGCGGCCAGTGGAGACAACTCTCTCCACTGGCCACAGTCTCGTTTGTTGTTGTTTTTTTTTTTTCGTTGAGATTTTTCTCTTTGTTGGTTTTTTGTCATGGCTGGCCAGTTCGGCTTAAGATCTTTCATTTTTTCTAATAGCAAACATTAACCCCAATTTTAACCCAAACAGGGACAAAATAGAGTATCGCATAGTTGATCACTATCAAAGAGATTTCTGGTTAATGGATAGTATTATAAGAGAGGGAGGTGGTACCTAAGACCCCAATAAAGCGTTTTAAGCCCATGCTTTCAAATTTTCAATGACGGTGCTTCAGATGATCAGGAATTATCTCTGGCCTCTTTTCATTTGGAATAATTTAAGGATGAGTGTAGAATAAAGCTTGTAGTTAGGGTGCTGAGGAGGGAGGGGTGTCCATTGTGGATACAATAATAATGGATGGATAAGGAGGGACTCGTTCTAATAGTAGCCAAAACTCTAAAAAAAGTCTTATTAAAATGTGAAGTTGTGCATCTTCCGAGAAGGATGATCACAAATGCATGTTTATTTGCTTATTTGTTTTTGTTTTTTCTCCAGGGGTGATTTGTTTTATTCTTCGGGTATGATAAATCCAACTAGACCCCGGTGCCACGCCGATGAGGGAAGACCGGTGGCGGCGGGGCCAAAACAGCTCGTTGCCGCCGTGCCGCCGATAAGATGTCGGTAGCGTGAGGCCGGCGCGATCAATGTTGACCGCAAATATTAATGTTTTCAACAGTCTTTCTCAAATCACAGCTTAAATTTACAACAGATTCGAGCTGGCTGGAAACTGGTCTTCTTTGTTATTCATCAAGAGAAGTAGAAATCTGGTAGAAACGAAATGGCTGTGGCGTTTCAGAACCCTTCCATAATACGAGCAGTTGAAGTATCTATTAGCTATGTATTCTTAACATAAATAATTATCAAAATTAGTAGCTTTTTTTTCATCGAGCATTACTGCATACAAAACTTCAAATACCGTATCACAAAATTCATCAGTTATCTGGGTAAAAAGTTTGAATATAACTTTGAACTTAGAAACTTAATTTTTTCATATTGCCCTTTGCCTATATCTGTTTTGTCACTTTTAAAACAGTTGAATTGGGCGACTTTGATGTTGATTTTTTTTTCCTTTTTTGGATTCCTAAAAAGCCTTGTTGTATTAAAAACTGGTTTTTAATAACAATTTTAAAAAAATGCATTTTAAAGTGTTTTTTTTTTTGCTTCTTTATAGAATATATGTCATGTCGGCTAAGGCTGAACTGATGCTTTCTTATTGCTTTTGGCTGTTTTTTTGGATATTATTCATTTTTTCTTTTGGGGATTCATTCCAAATTATAAACTCATAAATGCCTAATATCAGTCAAATTCTAAACTGCATCTAAAAGGAGTAAATTTATCCAGTTGAAAAATACATTATGAACACTTCACATGAAAATACTTCAATTACAATGAAACAAAATCACTTAATGGTTTATTCGGTATGAAGAAAAATGAAGTGCCATCTATTTTCTTAGGTAAAAAATGAAAAGCTCATTCGTTTTAAATTTAATTAAATGAAATAATATGCAGACTGAAGTAGCTCCAGGAAGATGTTGAGATTTTCATCCTATTTCGTCACTTTTAATCCAAGCAAAATGTTAGGACACTTAGTATCAGTTATTGAGTTTAAAGTTTGGTTTCCAAATGCTCACAAAAATTACCAAATTTAAGAAAGTCGTAACAATAAGTCACCTCTGGTCAAAATATTCAAAGACTCCTCTCTGGTCGCCACCCAGGCTCAAAACTTCTGCTATGGTTCATATCCATGGAAATATCCAAAGAGTTTCTTTTTAAAATAGCTTTCAAGTGTAGTTAGGGGTATTTAGCCTTTTTTTTCTTTTCTTTAAAGGTTTGAAAAAAGTGTTATAGTATTCCAAATGTTACATTTGTTATATTTGTGCATATTTTTGGTAATCATTTGTGAGGTGATCGAATTTTTTAAACCAGTGTAGATACGTCAGAACGTCGGAACATCTAGTACCCTGAGGTCATAAGACTGTCAAAGACTCCTCCTAGAACCTCCTAAAGTGAAACCTTTTATTATGACCTGGCCTTTTAATGTAACTTGGGCACTGGACCAACGGCGCCATTGTCACTCGAGCGCAACGTTAGGTGGGGGTGTCGATATTGCTTTCGTCACACCAATTCGTTTTAGTGTGAATCTGCCTGGTTCTTATGAATGAATGTTTTCAAAGTAAACCCGTTCCATCAATAAGAAGAAAAATTGGTTGGAGTCATATGTCCCTTTTCCTTTGGACGATAAAACTATGCAAGTGCTGTATCAAGTATAACTCGCGAAAATCTTGTAAATTTTTGTCAACTTTTCAAATTTTTGGCATCCCTGCTTTCAATAAAAAAAATCAAGGTACTATCACTTAAATATAATAACTCCATATCCCCCCCCCCCTTTGGATACCATCTTGATAGGATACCGTCTCTGCTTTAAATAAAAAAAATTAACTTTTTGGCATCCCTGCTTTCAATAAAAAAAAATCAAGGTACTATCACTTAAATATAATAGCTCCCTATATCCCCCCCCCCTCTGGATACCATCTTGATAGAATACCCTCTCTGCTTTAAATAAAAAAAATAATCAACTTATTGGCAACCCTGCTTTCAAAAAAAAATCGAGGTATTATCATTTAGATATGATAGCTCACTACCCCCCCCCCCCTCTGGATACCACCTTGATAGGATGTCGTCTCTGCTTTAAATTAAAAACAATTTAAATTTTTGGCATAGCTTCTTTCATTAAAAAAAATATCGAGATATTATCATTTAAATGTAATACCTCCCTACCCCCCCCCTCTGGATACCGCCTTGATAGGATACCGTTTCAGCTTTCATTAGAAAAATAATTTACTTAATAACTAACTAGGTCACTATATGGTTCAAACAAACACGCAAAATAACGTTAAACAGCTTAGTGTTGAAAAAAAAACTGAGGGTATGAGTAAAGGGGGACAAATAAAAGGGTACAGAGACAACAACAAAAATGTCTAAATTATTCAGATACACCTCAAATTACTGGAAAACTGAGTCATAGATTCGCCATGGCATTCAATAAGATCCAAAGAATCTAATTAAAAGGGAGCACACACAAAATCCAAATTAGGCCAGTAGCCTATGAGAAATCGCAAAATACCCAGGACAATGAACAAGTCCCAATGGGGGAGCCCCGGGTCTATCAAAATATTTCAATGGTTTCCCAGGGAATTTGGTATCAATTTCTTCTGTCTCCACTTTAAATGAAAAAAATAATTATCTTTTTGGCATCCCTGCTTTAAAAAAAGTGAGGTATTATCATTTAAAAATGATAGCCCCCTATCCCCCTCTATAGGCAATAATTTACAATTTATTTATGAATCATATCTTTGGAGTAACTTCCGGTTCAATCTTTAAGTCCCCAACCCTGTATATAGCTTAGCCTATAGCTAAATTTTGTCTTAATAGAAGGTTTTTTTTGGGAGGGGGGTAAGAATGTTTCAGAAAGAAGATTGTATTTTCTATCATGCGTTCAACAATTGAGTATTAAACATTAAGAAAATCTTATCTTAAAACAGCCAAAGAAAAATTCTGCAAACTTACAATTCAGCTGTAGAAACAATCTGTCGGCTGTCAATTGCAAAATCCAACTGAAGGCTGAAGCTGCATAGTAGTGAATACGCTCTATAATTTTATTAAACTTGAAAAAAAATATTCTTGACTACGAATGATGAAAGAAATAGCGATTGGGAAACTGCATTCAAAATGATTTAAACTCATTTCATAAAGACGATCCTTTTTTTGTCAACATATGAAGAACTGTGTATATTGCAATATTTGTAATTGCATATTGCATCTGCCCGGTTCTTATGCAAAGTAACAAAAGAGATGACAATTAAGAAACAAGAGAATAGTGGAGAATTATGGTATGCAAAGTTATACTTGGCAGGGAAAGTCACTGATGATAAATCGCTAGGGGTGGCACCGTGATTGCGTAATTTTCGGGGAATCGAGGAGCCAAATTTTTTTCGGGGTGACGCATAGATTTTCGGGGAAATACCCAAAAGTTCGGGGATAGTGCAAGCACTGCTTGATTTCTAATCAGGAAAATCGAAATACTAAACCAAACGAGAAGGAAAAGCTCCGACTTTGTGGTTGACGCAATAAAGAATTGCCGCAAAATTAATTTAAAGTTGACCGAATGCCGCCACCTCTGCCGGCAATGGCGCGCCTGTGGCCCGCCAGTGGCGTTACGACACTTCGGTGGCGGTCGACCGGGCCTCTCGGTTGCGGCGTTCGGTCGATCTGCTGGCGTGGTGCCGGGGTCTAAATCCAACTGTCCTTGAATTTCGTGGGGAGATTAGAAATTAAATTGGAAGTTTCAGTGACCTTTTTAAGTAGCAAAAATGACTGTGCCGCAAGCAGTCGTTTCTTGCCAATTTGTGGCAAGGAATTACGGTTTTGGCCAAAAGGGTTCAAAAAAGCCATCCAGCGAAAATTAAGAAATAGCAAATTGATTTAAAATTTTCGAAAAATTGTCTATTGAGGTTTCCAGTTTCATAGGCAGTAATTCGGTCCATGATAAGTCCAGACTTGTATAATAAGTCCATAGAAAGAAGCGGTTAATGTAGACGTGTGTTTTATTCGTTATCCTTTTCTTAATTTTAATAGAAATTGACAGCGCCATTCAGGGCCATCACGTATGGGGGAAGGGGGACGTCCCCCCCCCAGTGTTTTTGGTCACTTGGGAAAAAAAGAAGTCGGCAAAATTCTTTGTTCCGTTCAATGAAGACCACGAAAATGCTGACATGTCATCTACAGAAATTTCGAACATGGTCGGTGAACGCAGCAGTTTTACCGACTCCTGTCATGCTTTTACAGATGGTGCCACAATTTTCCATTCGGTTAAATGAACAGTATTAAAATAGTGACATGATATGTACCGAAATCTGAGTTTCGATTGGTAAATGCAGCGGTTTTATCGACTCGTGCAGTGATTTCACTTATTGTATTCGAAACAGATATTATGCTAATTTTTGAAAAAAACAGTCGATAAAAATGACCAGCCAGTCGGTAAAACCTCTTGCTCCCCTCCCCCCCCTCTCGAAAATTTTGGCTAGTAACGAGCCTCGTGCCATTATGTTAAATGAACTATTGGCTATTTTGTCATGAAAAATAAGGTAAATAAATTAACAACTTTGTTTATTGACAATTTTCTGTGTTTGTTTTTATGGTCCTTTCTTCCTGTCACTTCGTTTTAACGCTCTAATATTTCCTCCTCCCCTCTAAGACTGTTACTGTGTTCCTTTGTCCTTTTTTTTGGTTTTAATCGGCTATAATATTGGTAAAATGTAATGTCAACTGTTATCTGTTTGCATCAAAAATACATACAAAATCATACCTTTTATCAAGTTTTTTTGAAATAAAAATGCGTCTAACTTTAATTTAACCGCTTTTAACTCTTTAAAAGGTCATTAGAACTTTTACTTTCTAATTAAATGAGCACCCATTCCTGAGTTTCTACCCTAATACCTTCTACACAAAATAATTGAAAGTAAGAAAAAAAGAAGAAAATACCTGGATGCCACTGTTCTTACCTAAGTGCCCCGATCTGGGGGTATTTCCTCTCGTTTGTTTCTTAGCTCCTTTCTTCGTGTGTCTGTTAGTTAGAACGATAGTATAGCATTTTAAAATTTTGTCAAAATCCTTTATTTCATATGCAACCATCAATCCTAAATTACTTATATAAAGCCAGCATTTTTTTTTCAAATACCCACTGAAAATTCTATTTTTGTTGCATTGTAGTTCAATGTATTAGGGAAAGATTGATATGCTCAAGACTGTTTGAAGAGCAATGCTGCATAAAGAGCCTCAGAAAGACAATTGTGGAGGTGTGGAGAAAAACAAAATTGTGGAAGTACAAGGCTCAACGAAAGAGGTTGGCAGAAAAAAGAGACTCAGAAAGATTGAGGTTACCTGTTGCTGATCAATAAGAGAAGGTAAAAAAAAAGTGCCAGAAGGATCCACGAAAAAACTGATGAGGTTCGATGAACAACAAAAGAGAAATATAGTCTAAGAAGAACCAACAAATGAAGAAGAATCGAGGCTCTAAATAGGAAATTAATGAAAAAACAGCCTCATATGGACCAAAGAGTATTAAAGAAGTTTGAGGCTGATCAGAACAGGAAGACCGAAAAACTGAAGGCTGAGGTTCATGCGACTTTTTTTTTATTGATTTTAGAAATTCGTTTGATTCAGTGGATTTAAAAATTTTACGCAAACGTCTAGGGTCCTTTGGTGTTCACTGTAAGTATATGAAGTGGATTGATAGTTCTCTGAGTAGTAGATTTATTCAAGTTGTATTAAACGATGTATTTACCTTTCCTTTTCAGATTAAGTGTGGTGCGCCTCAGGGGACTGTTCTGGGACCACTTCTGCACCTTGTGTTCGTTGATTCACTGTGTTTTTACTTACCTGATTAATTTATCACAACAATTGCAGAAGATACTGTTTTGACTTTGTTCAGTCCATCTATTGACAATTCTGTTGAAAATAAATAAAGTTATAAAGTCATTTTATGTATTTACAAGTTTCAGCTTTTACTCATTAAACATTAATAAAACTACTATTATGATTTTTTGGGGAGTTGGTAAGCCTCCGAGTTTGATGGAAAAATATTTTGCAATTTTATACCATTGTCCCATGTGCATGAAGTACATTACGCTTCTACGTCAAGCTACCAGGTTGATCACAATTTACCTTGGAAGGAAGAGAAACCCCTTTACCGAGACTTTTGCTTTCCAATCCTGGGATTCAGGGAGATACTCTCTCCTATTATCAGTCACTTCACATTTCATCCAAACCTTTACCCAGTAACCCATTTGATATTTTTACCCTGCAACGAAATCGATACTTATTTCCTCCAAACCTTATTTCTTGAGCTATGTATCCAAGTTTTATCTTCAGCTTGCATCGACATGCATTCTTCATTCAATTATGTCATGGGATGAGACATGGAAAAAACTGATTCATGGTTCACAAAAAATTTTTACCTGATATCCTTGTACACTAATCGTTTCCGCAGACCCTTGTATTTTTGGTGATGAAAAATTTTAAGTAATACCATAGGAAAAGTCGTGTTTCAATTCAAACGTAAATTTACTTTCGTCGCTAGAGGTTAAAAAACTAGTTTATCCAGATCCTCTTGACGGTTTATCCCTTCTTATCCCTTTTAAACTTTTCCATTATGCTGTTGACTGGAGGATTTTAATTCACTCTAACTAGGCCAAAAATTGCTCGATTCGATTGACACGTTTATTTTCTGCTAATTTTGTGGACTCCTATTCTTCTAAATATCAAACCTCATGCTGATGGCCACAAAATCTAAACCCTTGTTGTTCGGTAGTGGAGACATGTTGGATGGCGAGAGATCCTTAACCAAGCTGTGGTAGAAGCAACACAGACATTTGTCAACGATGGAAGACGAAATGCTCATTGACATTGTAAAGTTGACATTTAGTGTATTATGTTGTAAAAGTTGATCAGCGTAGTGCGAATGTGGCAATCTATCTTACGGGGAAGGTGTTGGGGCCTATATCCTTTTTTACTAGATATATGTCCTGCTTTTCCTATATACAAAGTAATTTCACCACGATTTAAATTCTCCCGTTTATGTTGATTTGTCCGCGTCTACAGTGAGCCACGTTAGAGGCAACCATGTTATTTATGTGTATATATATTTTCCAAGTTAGTTTATGTTCCGAGTTCATGTGTAGAATTCAAAGCTAATATTTGGAGTTGAAATTGGTAATAAAAGTGAGTTATTTTCTACGACAGTAGATCATTTTCTCTGAACCCTGGTAGGGTTAGGAAGATAGTATTGAGAATTATCGTCATAATAGTAAACACTGGAGGACCCGTCTCCCTCCAAGGATATATTTATTAGTGATGACCCAAGTCCAGGCAGAAGTCGTAGAACCCACGTGACCGCTCAACCTGTGATGCCATACCGTATCAGAGGCCAGTGGCGGCATCGATGGCCTTGCATCGTACCCAACTACTGCCAGAATAATTACTGTTGACGTCAGATAACAAATACATTGTCTTTGCCATTTTTTTTAAGTAAAGTTGGTTGACCCTGCGGCAGAAGTGTGAAATCAAAAATTTCTCAATAGCGATTTTCCTACTTGGAGAGCAATTAACATATAACCAACAAGAGACCAAGTAGAAGCCTTCAATAATGCTACTCTCAAGAAACGTTTCATTGATGACACTAAAGCAATCAAGCACTTCATGGTTTCGAACTGTAACTAAGAAACGACTTGGACCATTAGCAACTAAAACTCTAAAAATGGGAATTTTTATAACAATGAATATCTCAAAAGAATTAATTATTTGCTGATCCCTAATATATAAAATTCATTAGATTTAACCATCAAAAGCTATAAGCCTGAGAAAATCTCCCTGATTTTCCAAAAAGCAGGGAAAAACTCTCAAAAAGGTGATTGATCTTAATGAAAATCATAGCATTAGATTCAGCATATAAGAGAATATTACTGCAGAGTTTCAAGCACTTAATATAAGAAGATTACGGATGGGTGTTTATTTGTTTTTTGTTTTTTTCAGCGTTGATCGTATCGAACCAAACGTCCCTGAAGATCAAAAGTGGGTTCATCCGATGGAAACTAAAAGTTCTAGCGCTTTTTTCGAGTGACCATAAAGATTGTGCCATGGGAAAGTGACTTTTCTGCCGTTTTAAGCCACCAAACTATGATTTGCCCCAAAGAAGATCATGCTGCTATCGATTAAAAGTTCTGAGATAGCAAATCGACTTAAAAGTGTCAGAAACTATATATTGAGCTTACTAGTTGCAGAGGAAGTAATCATACTTGGTGACGCGCTCGTTCCTGAAAAGTCTCGTAGTCCATGCAAGATAAATAATTAATACAGATATTTATCTTAACTTCTTTTTCTATTTAACAGCAGGCGGGCTTTTCAGTAGCACTATTTAGCCCTTTTCCATTTGCTTCGCTCTGTAGGCTACAGGGCTACTGGCTTGATTGCATCATATTTATTAGATAATTTCATATATCTTTCAGTAGATCTTTCGACTCTAGGAGTTCAATTATGAGATGTTAGATGTCGATTTCTATGCTCTGTGTGCAGGTATAGTTGGCTAGGCTCTTGGCTGATAGTGGGATTTTGTGGTGTTTGAAGCATTTTAACAGTTTACAAAGCAAGGTATGTTGTGCAGACATCAGCATATTGCATTCAAATAGGCAATGGTCAATTGTTTCATTATTCATGTTGGAATGCCTGCGAAAAGGGGGCTTGGGGAATGAAACACTTAAATTGAAAAACTTATACGAGAATGCAAAAAAATTTAGTCCATTTGTGCTAAAACAAATTCTATGATAAATTTTAGAAAAATACTTATTGGGAAAGGGAGAAAGGATAGGATTATTCTTACTAAACATAATATCTGATAGTCTCCATCGGTAATTATCTCTAATGGGGATTGGTCTGCCACTTGGCTGGTCAATATTTATAGCATTTTTTTGCTATTTCATCAACCTGATGATTACCACTTATGCCAGAGTGGCTAGGAATATACTGAAAATAGGTTCTTATGCCACTTGAAGCAAGTTTATCTATAATACTGAGACAAAGATAAGCGTCAATGTCCAACTTATACTAAGGAGCTGAGGCCAGCAACTCAAGGCTTGATAAAGAGTCGGAATATACTATAATATTATTTGAATTTGCAATCAAACGTTGGTTTTCATTAAGGTGTTCTAATGCCATGATTATGGCATTTAACTCAGCAGACATTATATATACATTATTATGTAATCTCTCGCCCATTGCAATTTTCAGGTGAGGAAGAAAAGCACCACTTGCTACCTTCTCATTCATTTTGACCCATCAACAAATATTTGGAAATGGTTTTTATAAGTAATTGTATTAAGTTCAGCAAATTTTTTCTGGACAACAGCAATGGGGGTTAGATCTTTATTCCACTTTGAGAAATCAGTATTTATTATGGGAATTGACCAATTCCATGGAGGTGATTGGAGGAAAGTATGTGCAATAGACTTTGCTGGTACAGGGAACTTCTTCAGAGTATTGGCATACTCATTTGCAATGCCTCTATACATGGCTGGATTTCTTAACCAATTATGTAGGGTGTGTGAGCTATTTGATTCAATTTTTGTAAGATATTTTATCAAAAGAAATCTACGTCTCTCCCTTATCGTTGTTAATCCACTCTCCATAAGCAGAAACTAGGTGCTTGTGGGTTTCCTAAGACCAAATATCAGACGTATTATATCATTTTGTGTTGTATCAATTTTTTGCGTCTGGGTCTTTGCACATGCACCATAGACGATGAGCCCATAGTCAATATGGGGTCATATATGTGATTTGTAAAACTGGAGTAAGGTTTTCTCTTTACATCCCCAGGGTGTGGAAAGAAGTCTTTTTACTATATTTGTTTTTCTATAGCATTTTTTTATTGTGTTTGTGATGTGGAGGTGGAAATTAACTTTTTGCTCAAGCATGAGACCTAGGTAATTAATATGATTATCTTCTGGAATAGTTGTTCCATTTAGAGTTAGTTTTGCATTTACATGGTTCTGCTTTCGGTGAAATTGGATTATTTTTGACTTGGTAGGTGCAATGGGTAAATCCGAATGTTGAGGGAATTTTTCAAATTGGAAAAGTGACTTTTGCATATTTGACTGTGCTATCTCAAAGGTTTTGCCAGATGACCATAGCAGCAGATCGTCAGCATATTGTAGATTCGTGTGGGGGAGGTTCATGTCCCAGAGATATAGGGCAAAAAGGAGGCAACTGGGGACTGCTCCCTGAGGTTGGCCTTTGGTTATTGTCTTTTGGGGTGAAGAGGCTGAACCAACACAAACAATGAAACTTCTCACTTCTATGAAAGATTTTATAAAAGATACTAGCTTGGGGGGGTACTCCAAGGTTTGCAAGTTTGTTTAAAACGGTTTGGTGGTTCACATTGTCATATGCCCCTTCAAAATCTAGGAAAGCTGCAACCAGGACATTATTTTTTAAGAATGATTCATTTATTGCATTTGTTAGCAAAATTAAAGCATCTGCTGAGGAGTGGTGTTTCCTGAATCCAGTTTGAGTGTGAGGGATCACATTATTTTTTTCAACAAACCAGAAGAGTCGGTATTAGATCATTTTCTCCATTATTTTCCCCGTTAGAGGAGTAATCATTATGGGCCTATAGGACTCAGGGTTATCTTTGGGTTTATTTTTCTTTAGGATTGGTAGGAGGGACGAACATTTCCATATATTCGGGAACATAGAAGATGCCCAAGCGTGATTATAACAGTTTAGCAGTTCCTCTTTGTATGAAGGGGTGAGATTCTTTATCTATGTAGGGTGTATGTTGTCATAGCTGCCGCTAGTTTTGGTCCTAATATGATGTATTGCATTATTAATTTCCTGGATTGAAAATGGACTAGTTATATACTCGGATCCTGGGCGTGGTTGGTAACTTGGGTTAATAGGAAGTGGGGATATTTTACTTCGATTATTTGATGTTAGCTTATTAACAAATATAGTTGCAAATAGCTTAGCTTTTTAATTATCATTGTAATAATGGGTATTATTATGTATAAGCTCATACAGGAGTGGGTTGGGGGAAGTCTTTTTCCCACAGATGTGGCTTATGACTTTATGTATAATTGGCTCATGTGTTTCTCTGGAGAGATTATTTGCAAAATTATTCCAGTATTTATGTTTAGCATCTATTATAGTCCTTTTTAGATTAGATTCTGCTTGTAATTTTTTAAAATACGAAGTAGGTGATAGTTTTTTTTTATGAATGTTCTCCTAGCTGCCTTTTTTGTTCTCCTTTTATTTTGGAACTAATTTCTTAACCATGCTTTAGGAATGTGAATAGGGAAGGTTTTCTTGGGTGTTGTCCTGGGGATAGCATGATAAGCTGTATTTATTACTAAAGATGCCAAGACTTCAGCATGTGTGCCAACTGTTGTGTCTGAAATGCATTAATTTTGGTTGAAACTTGTAATTTCATCATTTAGCTTATTTTGGAACATAGACAAATTTGCTTTAGTGTTGATATATTTTGAGGTGTGTGATCGGGTTTCAGCAGGTTCATTTAGGGAGCAAACTATAGCAAAGTGGTTGGTACATAGACTATCAATTTTAATTATACAAATTTTATTAAAAATGTTTAATTACACAATTTGTAGGTCAATTGTAGAGAAAGTGCCACTTTTGGGGTTGAAATATGTATTCAGGTTTGGAGGGGTGGCAACAGCTAATTCAATATTATTTGAAGTCATATGCTCAATCAATTTACCAGCTTTATTTGCTGGTTTATTCCCCCACAAAAGGCTGTGGGCATTGAAGTCTCCGCAAATAATGATATTTTTTAACATATTAGAATTATTTATATAATTAAAGAAATCCTTTGCATCTGTAGTTTCGCCAATAGGCTTATAACAGCTTAATATTTAAGTTTTGTGTATTATTCAGCAAGACACTGATACAAATTATATCAACATTATTTACAAAATCATGAAAATTGGTGCCAAATAATTGTGTTTTATTATTAACAAATAAAGCCGCTCTATCTCCTTTTCTTTCTGATGATCTATCCTTTCTCAGGATAGTGAATCCCAGAGACTTAATTTGTTGATTTTGGGTTAAATGAGTTTCCTGGAGGCAAGCAATATCAATGGATTTATTATCCATAAAAGATATTAGTTTATTTAGCTTATTTTCTATGAGTGGTCTTACGTCTACTGGAGTATTGATATGTGTTGTGTTGTTGATTTATTTTTCATATGACTGTATATCAATGTTCAGCTTTGTTAAAAGTAAAGCAAGATCTTTTTTTGCTTGAATGAGCATATCATCAGGGATGTAGATTTTTTCCAATTCTACAATGATTTTTGTTTTCTGTAGTTTATATATGTTCATGGCCTTAACTGCATTACAGTGTAAAATGAAAAAGCATATATTTGGTGATTGCATGTTTGGTTGTGCATCCTGTTTGTCAGTTAAGGGATTAATTCCTGGTAGTGTTTCTGGTTTGTTTCTTCTTGGGAGGAGGGGCCAGGCTGACCTCATCTCACCGGGCAAGGAGGCTTGTTGACTTGGTGATTCCTTCTGGTAGGGATGTGAGCTAGGGGGCTTAGAGGATGGTGTTTTATATGGGGTACTTGATGCATTGGGGGCGTTGGACTTGGGGGTTTTGGTTGGTTTCATTACGGGCTTTATTTGGTATTGTTTGGCAGCATTTGCTTCCATTGCTGCAAAGGGGTATGGAATGGCCTTCTCTGTTGCTATTTGGAGTGTTAGTGCTCCTTTCTTATATGCAGGGCATAGTGATTTATTGGTAGATTCATGTGGGCCTATGCAATTGATGTAAGTAGGCTGAGTGTTGTTGCCAGTTGTCAACTCTTTAGGATCCAATGTTTTACAATTACTACACTCTAGAAGAATTTCATTGCATTCGTTCGTTGTTTGTCCCAGTTTGAGACACTTATGACACTGGATAGGCTTTGGTTTGTATTCCTTGTGTAGTTTCATTTGCCCAAATAGGACTAACTCTTCTGGGATATTAATTTTTTCCTTCAGTGATAAATAAGAAGGATCTACTTGTTTTTAGGCCATTAGAGTTAGGTTTACCAAGTTGGGTAACATCGTCAACTGGGATTGTGTTGCCAGCCCTATCTGAGAGCCCTTCTTATAACTCCTGAATGGGTATTTCTGGGGGAACATTATAAACTACTATTTTTGTTGGGGATTCTTTTGGGTTCCATTTAGATGCATTAATTGGAGTATTCAGAAGGAATTTTAGATTAATTATTGTGTCTGATGATTTTTGATCTTGCACAGCTATTAGCAGAGATCCATCACGGTGAATATTAATAGAGAACATTGATTTTGTCAGTTTTAAAATTGCAACACTTATTGCAGTAATCTTTTTTATTTCAAAAGGGGTAATAGGAGAAATTTTAAGGTAAATTCCTAAGTTTTGGGAGGGAGGTTCTTGGGCAGGGAGATGGTAAATTCTTTTGATTGGGGAGATTTTTTCCCTTTTTTAGAGGTTCTAGAAAGGACCTCTTGAAACCCATTATCATCATTTATAGTGACACTAGCTCCTACACTGATCATTGTTCTATTCTCAGAATTGGAGCTATCATGTGAACTTTGTGATAGTGAGCTTGACCAGCCAATATGGGTATCAGTTTCACTGGTATTTTGGGTGGGATCTGGGGGGACTTTTTTTGGAGGACTTCTAATCATTGCCTATTGGAAAAAGCTTTAAACTAAAACAAAACTAAAACAAGAAAGGATATTACAATAATAACAAACTGTCTGCACTCTACTATGGGGAAAGTTTCAGTATCAAAAGAAACACCACAGTATGACCCTGAGGAGGCTTTGAGCACGATTCGTTCGGTACAACTACTGATTAATTGAGATAATAATTCACAAGAAATTTATTTTAAATTTCTTTAAATGTTACTGCTGTTGCTTAAGTTTCAAACAACTGACTTATAAAAAATAAGAAGAAATAACTCTTCTTATTCTTCTTGATTTATTATAGTTATAAAATTTCCTGAAAAGTCTTGTAGTCCATGCAAGATAATAATTAATACAGATATTTATCTTAACGATTGATTTAACTAAATTTATTCTTTTGATTTTTCTATGAATTTATGTTTAGTTATGCATAATTTTGCATCAGCTATTATGAAAAAATAGGCTGTGAGTCATTGTGTAGGGGAAGGAGAAGAGGAAGGCTGCCAGATGTCTAAGAGAGGATAGTTCAACGTAATGATTGAATAACTCTCCATGAGCCTTCACGTAAATATAGTAAAGAGTATGGGGAAGGAGGGTAGGAAATAGAAACTGATGTATACTTCCTGCTGATTCCCAGGAATATTTTCGGTCTAAGCCTTTATTATTGGCGGTGAAGAGGGGGCGGGGGTAAGTGTATCATTCAAACTGCGAAAATCTTTCTCTATGTGGCATACAGTATTACATTACATGCTTGCCAGGACAAAGATGAAAAAGGTAAGGCAGGGCATTTTGATCCTCACTAGGAAATGTCTTGGGTGGGGGTATAGGTTGACAAGTGTTACCAGGAACTTTGTATTCAGCGATTTTAAATGGTATTATGTCTCTTTTCCTTTTTATATACAATGTTTCAATGTATTTAAGCATACGAACAGAATGTATACAGTCCTTCTCTATGGTGCTGAATCCAGGCCTGTCAAAGCAGTTCATGGACGCACTCTTGTGGTTTTTTACCATCGTTGCCTATGTTCAATTTTCCACTTCCGGACGTCAGATCAGACTTCACATGACGATATCCACCGACACTGTTTCAACATCGACAAAATCTCAAGCGTCATAAAACTCCCGAATATCGCTTGCTTGGACAAGTTTTGGGTCACCCCAACAAATGCCTCATTAAACAGATGCTTCTCGTTGAACCCTTATCAACAGGACGTAGAAGAAAAGAAGGGCAACCCAAAAATTGGTAGTCGGTCGCTATTGAAGATCTGGATTCTGCTGGTGGTTTCCGTATATTTGGCCACAAATGGGAGAAGTAATGGCTAAAGTACGACGAAAAATGGACACGAGACATCATGTGAAACCATCATTCAGAAGCTTCTTTCGGATGACAAACGACGAGGAAACACCTGGTCCCGCAGCAAATCCAAAATAAGTAACGTATTTAAACCTGAGAGAACCCCTTCATAGAGTTCAAGATGGCTTCAGCCAAATAGAATGTCAAAATTAACGCAAAATTTCCATCCATATAAAAAATAATACCTCTGTTCGTCTACTGAACTTCTGTGGTAGAATTTTTATGAAAAACTTATTCAACAAAACCACCTTTCATCGAAATTTCTTACACAATATTAAAATGTTGTCCAAAATGTTAGCTACAAATCCACATTTTATTTCCTAACTAGAAAAACTTACAAAGCAGGCTGCTACTAATGAATTTACAATTATTGATAAATATAATTTAACAGCAAGAACTCAGAAATTTATGAGGCTGATAGTTCAAATCAATTCTTGGTTAGGCCTGGGGATAATTTGAAAAACGATCAGAAATTAAATACAAAAAACATTCTTCGATTAACAGTAAGGAGTAACATCAAGTATTTCGTGGTAACGACCCCCGAGTAACAAACGACTCTGCTCGAGTCTGCTAAGTGGTAACCCAAACTATACCTACGGGATTTTGATAACAAGACGTACATTAGGTTTAATGCTACCTATCAAAAGCTTCGAGCCTGACATAATTTGCCTGATTTTTGAAAGGGGTAGAAACGACGCCAAAAATTCAAGGAAGCAAAACTGCACCAACAGATTCGGCGTAAGCCTATCAGAGAATCTTATTGTAGAGGTTTCAAACTCCCATTTGCAAAAATACGGAATTTCGTTTTTTTTCGTTCAAAAGAAAGATCATGGATGTGTGTTTATCTATTTTTTTTTTTCGTTTTTCCCAGCGGTGATAGTATTGAACAAATGGACCTAGAAGATTGGAAGAGGTCTCATTCAAAAGGAAACTGAAAGTTCTAGTGCCCTTTTCAACTGACCAAATAGAAAAGAGAGCAACTAACTTCCCACGGCCCTTTTTTCCCAAAGGCATCCAGTCAAAGTTTCGAGATATCCACTTTGTTCAGCATAATTGAAAGGTCCACTAAATATACCTCTGTGAATGACATTACCCTCAATAGCCCATTAGGAAGCTGAGAGTCAGGAAATTTACCCATTTTTGACATAAATTATTTGTAATTGGAAAGTAAACAGATATTTTTAAAGGGAAGGGGAATTTTCTGTGCGGGTGGAGAGGGTGGGATGGGTTCCACGCGGAGAATTTTTCATGGGAGAAAAACATTTGGGTGTAAACTTTTCAGTGGAAATCCTACACGGGGAAATTTTCCAAAATTCCAAAACGAAATTGTTTTTATTTGTCTTACTTTGTCTTTAGCGACTCAAATTTACATATGGAGACGTTCCGTTAAAATTGTCCCAGGAAATTTTCAGTGGGGTTAGAATTGTCTGGAAGATTTTTTCATAGACGGAGGGGGGGGGGAATTTGCCTCAAGAAAAATTTTCCAGGGGGGATTTTTCCGTGGGAGAAATTGTTCCTAGAGGACCTTTCCTCGAGAGAAACTTCAATTAACGGAGGGGGGTCTGAGAAAAAATTTCCACGTATGGAAGAATTTCTAGCATGATTTGCAAAACATAAAGAAAATAAATAAAAACAAACCTTTTTTCAAATGAAAGTAGGCTAAGGATAATTTTACAGGCAGAATTGCCCGTGGGAAATTTTGGGAATAGGATTTCCAGCGAGGATGAAATTGTCCGAGGGGAATTTTTGGGGGTTTGATTTGACGCGGAAAGAACTTTCCATAGATAAGTCTTTCATGGGGGTAGTTTTCAACGGAAAGGAACGCGGATTCCCATTAATGATATGAAAAGGAAAAGAAATCAAATTTAAAAAAAACAATTTTTTTCAACTGAAAGTGGAGAACAACATTAAGTTTTTAACAAACAACTAAACTATTTTTATAAGTGGGAGGCTGCCCCTTCATCAACTCTTCACTGACACTAAAGCTTTCCATTGGGTAACTTCTCTTGGGGAGAGTTTTCAATGGAGGGGGAGGCATATTTTCCGGCATTGTATGAAAACGATCAGAAATTAAATTTAAATAAAACAAGCTTTTTTAAATAAAAGTATTTTAAACAAACAAATACTGTCTTTACACGAGGTGGCTGCCCCTTCCTCGATCCCTTACTCTTAAAACTAAAGGTCGACTTTTTATCCCAATCTTCTTACGAACGACTGCTGAAATACAAGGGCCGTTAAACAGGATAAGAAGCTCTTTTAAAGCACAAAAACATGAACGTCACGAACGAGGGGTTGAGGAGGAGGCAGCCTTCGTCACATACGGAATAATTTGTATTCACTTTAGTTGTTAATATTTCTACAGACTTTGAGTTTTAAAAAACGCGGGGCCCAGTGGCTTCGACACCGGGTCCGGCATTCGACACGCGGCAAGCTTTTATATATGGATTCTCATTGTCACTTGTTTTTCAACCCGCAGACAGTTTGAGCCTTTTCTTGATATCATGGCGTCACCACATGTTTGATACGGCCACCCTGGGAAAAATACAAATTTTGTCTTAAAGTTGTGACCGTTCTTGTGAGTTGAAATGTAAATTTGCCAGTTTTCAGCAGAGAACAAATATGTAGCCGATTTCGAGGCCAGGCCCCGGCATGGCTACGCGACAGAGTTGTAGATATTGATTCTTTTTTTTACATATCTTGTAACCACAGTAAATGCGAGCATCTTCTTGATGTCAAGGCGTCACAATAGGTTCGATACAACTACCACGGGAAAAATATAAATTGAACCTTAAAGTTGTGACCTTTTTAAATTGTTTTTGTGGCCGGAAATGTCAATATGCCAGTTAAGAAAAAAAAACTAAGTAGCTGATTTTGAAGCTGGGCCCTGGTACTCGGCATTTGGTAGGATTGTATATATTGATTCTCGTTTTAAGTAGCAACCTCCACATGAGTCAGCTTTGTTTGCTACGCTTTCCTCGGGAAAATGGAGGGCTCCAAAGAGAACATATAAAACTTTCAAGGGTCCCAATGACTTGTAATCAACAGTTCAATAGTTTATGCATTATGTCCATGCTTCAAACTGTATATTTTAGCAGCTGCTGTAATTTTGAAGAATTTCTTCTTCTTTTTCTATTGTCAGATTTGTGTATAATTTGCTGAGCTCCCTTTTTTAGAAAAATTGTTAGGAATTCAAAAACAAAGCTTTTGGGTCTTTTCGAACATAATTTACAGACAAACCACTGTTTTTTTATAAAATTGGGTCTCCATCGCCCAAATACACATAGTGGCCGAATAATACCACAGACAAAGTGCCACACCTGTCTCATTGTGGCTGAACTTAAACTTCAAAGTGCTTTTTTTTTTCTTTTTCTTTTTTTTTTTTTTTTTCTTTTTTTTTTCTTTTTTTTTATTGAAACCGGAGCAAGTCAGTGAGAATTGTTTATAGACAAGAAATAAACAATACACAAGCCAAAAATCTGTTTTGTCAATTGTTCCATGGTTCTCCTTTCTTGAGCCTTGTGATTCTTTTTGTGGAACTAAATGAAAGAAATGTGCATTAATTATATCTTGTTTTCTTGGGTAAGTTTTGGCTTGCTTAAAAATCGTGATTATTATGAATTTCAGTTTTAGACAATGTTTGGCTTTCGTTTCTTTTAATCAAATTTGTAACAATCCAGCAAATTATTCCACACTATTTCAGAGGATGAAGATGAATTGCTAAAAGAAACTTGTCACACGCAAAAAATTGTAAAAAAAAACTAACTCAATGGTAATTATTTCTAATTACTTGTGAGAATAATAAAACTAAACCAATGAGGATCTAATTTGTAATATTATAATCTTCCTAAACTCCAGTATGCACTCTTTGATGCCTATAGAAATTGCTCAAGTGAGAAAAGGTTTTCTTACATATAGCACATTTAAAAGGTTACTCACTTGTATGCACTCTTTGGTGCGTGTTTAAATTACACGCTAGAGAAAAGGTTGTGTCACATACATCACATCTAAACGGTTTCTCACCAGTATGTACTCTATGGTGCAGTTTCAAAGTTACTGCTTCAGAAAAGGTTTTGTCACAAACATCACTCTTAAACGGTTTCTCACCAGTATACAATCTTTGGTGAGTGTTTAAATTATGCGCAAGAGAGAAGGATTTGTCACATACATCACATCTAAATGGTGTCTCACCAGTATATACTCTTTGATGTAGGTTCAAAGTTGTGACTTTAGAAAAGGTTTTGTCACATACATCACATCTCAACGGTTTCTCACCCGTATGCATTCTTTGATACGTGTTCAATTTTGCTGCTTTAGAAAAGGTCTTGTCGAACATATCACATTTAAATGGCTTTCCCCCTTTATGTGTTCTTTGATGTCTTTCGGATTTATTACACTTTTTACTTTGAAGGTGACTTTCCAAAAAGGTTTTTTGATTTTCTAAACCATTTGTTTTAGATTCCTATGCACAAGTTTTTTGAGGAACCACTCGTAGAAGAATTCTTTGAAACAGCTTTTGAAGTATTTTTTTAAGTGTAGTCCAGATATGTCTGGTGAAAAGAGACCCTTTTTTTAAGAGTCAAAAGTGATCAGAGGGGAGTCAGCCGTCCTAACCCAACGTCCTTTTACTCCCTAATACCTTCGATCAAAATTTTAAGTCAGCCATTTTGTTCACAATTTTTTCAAAAGTCAAAAAACTAAAATTTAGGAGTTGAGGACATCCCCCAGCCTCCGGGACCAGGACTATAATTTATGGAAGTAAAATCCTTTCCTCCCCCTCCAGCCTCCGGGACAAGGACAGTAGGTTATGGAAGATACGGAAGGACGCTTCCCCCAGCCTTCAAGGCAGGGGCTACAAGTTACACTCGCTGCCCATTATTAACATATATGGTTTTTTATGGAAAAGGTGGTCGTAAAAACCTCAGAGACTCATTAGATTGGAAATCAGAATTTCTAGGGTCATTGTTAAGAGTCAAAAGTGATCTGGAGGTCGACTAACCCCCCTCCCCCAAGTCCTCATTTCCTTAAATGCATCCCATGGAAATTTCGAGATATCCCTTTTATTAGAAATAGTCCAAATCACATAACAAGACCTTCGGGGTTGAAACAAACACCCAGAGCCCGGGGACAAGGGTCGTAAATATGCCCCCGAAGCATATAAGGTTTTTATGGAGGGGGTTGTCGTATAAACTTTAGAGGAGGCTGATTTGATTGTAAATTGAACGTTCTAGCTCCCTTTTAAGAGTCAAAAGTGATGGAGGACAGTTACCCCCCCCCCCTCCCTACACGAAGCCCTTTTGTCTTCAATTGCGTCTCGTTGAAATTGTGAAACAATCATTTTATTAAAAACAGTCCAAAGAACATATAATAATACCTCAAGGGTTGAAAAAAAAACCCCAGAACCCAGGGGCAAGGGTTGTAAACTATTCCTCAGGGGCATATAAAGTTTTATGGAATGAGTGGTTGTATAAACTACGGATGGAGCTCATTTAATTGGAAAAATCAGAAATTGTAGTGTCAAAACTTTTAAGAGTCAGTACTGACTGGAAGGCAGGCAGCCCCCTCCCCCCACGCTCATCATTACCCAAAGCACGTCCAATTAAAATTTTGAGGCAGCTATGTTGTCCAAAATTGTTGAAAGGTCCAGTAATTATGCCTTCGGGGATGTCAAAACCCCACCACAGTCACAAGAACAAGGGCTGTAAGCTAGGTAATTCGTTCATTGTTTACATATGGTAAATTTTATTGAGAAAGATGAGTATATTACTTTCCAAAATGATGAAGAGCATTTAGGTGAGCATTTCTGAAGGGGAATGTCGAACTAAATCAGTACACTTTATGTGTATGCAGGTTGTCAAATAGGTGTAACTCAAAATTAATTAAGTATATTAATTTGGAACATTCAGGAAATGATAAGCGAGATGATCAAATGACTAAACGGGCAATGTTTGCACGCTACTACTATAACTACCATAACCACTTCTGCCAGCACATCTACTACTACTACCACTAAGACTGTCAAAACACGCTGCATGCATGCAGGATGTACAAAGGGCATTTTGGCAATATTTTAGAAACAATTTTCTGTCTTAAGTTGAAACTTACAGGGCTTGTTGTGGGGGATGTTGAACTAACCAAAAGGCAATATTTGCATCGTAATTCTACTGCTGCTACTACTACTACTACTGATGTTATTATTACTACTACTGCTGCTACTAAAGCTAAGGCTACTGCTATTAATTCTACTGCTACTGCTACTATTGCTACTACACAAGCTAAGGGTATTAAGGCGAAGCTTTCAAGGAATATTTAGGCAAATGTTGAGCTAAATCAAAACGAACTATGAGCATGTAGATTGTCAAAAGGGTGACGAAGCAACATCTCAAGAACGGCTTACATTATTAAGTTATACCTTTCAGGGTAAGTTGTGACAGATTTTGAACTAACCAGAAGACACTATGCGTATACTCTTATTACTACTTCTACGGTTACTGTAAATAATCACACTAAGGTTATTAAGGTGAAAACTTTAGGGAACGTTAAGGAATATTTTCAATTAAAAAAAAAGACTATATGCAGGCAGGTGTCCAAAGGGGCATATAAGCAATTTCATAGGCAGTGCTGCTCTATCATAGCAATCAAAATTAAAAGTTCTAGCGCCATTTTTGAGAGAAACAGAAATTACAATAAACAAGCGAGTCAAACTTAAAACAAGCAGAAATCAACATGAGTTGAGGCTTAAACTGACGATACATATTAATTTGTATTTTTATTCAGTAAAGGGCAAATTATGTTCTGGTCTTGAGAAGATATAAGGGTTATCTGCCCTACTCATGTTAATTTCTTCTTATTTTGAATTTGAATCGGTTATTTACTGTAATTTCTGTTCATTTTGGGTTTCATTTATTAATTGATGTTTATTTGTGGTAGTTTTCAGCTTGGTAGATTATTTGATTTATTTCTTCTCATTTTTAGTTTAACAGAATTCTTTGCTTTTCTTTGAAAACCTCATTTAGTGGAAGAAGTTTTTTTTAAATTAATGCAGAAAATGAGATAGTCCCGATACTTGGCGATGACACCTCGCTTGTTTGCCTTGTAAGAAGAGAGAAGGAATTGGTTGAATTACGTGAGCGATCACTACGCAGAGTTTCAACTTGAATGTATTTAAACAAAATGTAAAATCATCGTTCTAAAAGTAATCTTATTTATTTTTAAGAACAGCTAAGTTCAGCATTTAAATAGTCATTAGAACGGTTCTTCAAAGATTTAAGGATATTACTGAAGAGCTGGGTGGGCGACTTCACTTAGACATAAAGACTATGGGGAACGCTACCAAGCAAGGTCAAGTGCTTATGTGATGGCAGTTTACTTTTTAAGTTTGAAAAGAGAATGTTACAGCAAACTGCATTAAAGATAATTGCCATCTCTATAAAGAAAGATGGGATGCTCATATGATGCCGGATTACTGTGTCAGTTTGAAAAATGTTCCAACAAAACAAATTTCAGGGTATCACGCAAAAAAACTTCTAAAATTTGAAATAGTTATTTTAGCAAGACGTTTTAAGGTTTATTTGTGACAGTACATTTATTGTCTTATTGTCTTAATTGTCTTAAAAATAAAAACCGAGATTTTAATTCAACTGTTTGATGAATTATATTTTCAAAATTTGAGATTCCAGTCAAAATTAATTTGATATCTGAATTCAGCTTGTTAATTATACCCGTACATGAAGTCAGTGCCAAAAGCCAAATGAACTGAACCACTGTTGTCTAATAATCTTTATTTTTGGCGAACAAATTAGTAAAACGATTAGCCAGATTGGTAAATGGGCAAACTCGTCTCCCCCCCTCCTCCGGAGAGGGATATTTTATTTCCTACTCTTCTTAACTGTTAAAAATCTAGACTGACCTCTTCTATGAATCTTGGACCTTTTTACACTATGTTGGGGTTCCACCCCTGTTTCTTTTCCTTTCAGATAAATGACCAGTTTTCGTTCTAATTACATTTGCGTAGATTTGCCTGTGGTATAATTTGCAATGACAATTTAAAAGTCTCGTGGATAAGCTACAGTGCTTTTGCAATGAGTAAGCTTTGAACTAAATTCTATTTTTGGATTTCCTGGTTTGGAGTCATTGAAACATAAAGCTAATAGAGTGAGAATTGGGTTTGTATGGGGATGGAGATGATTGGCTGGGCCAAGCGAAGGTCCACCCTTATGGACAATTGTGTAGAAAATATTATTTTGATTTAGTCTGCGTTTAGATCCCAGTCGGTGAAACATATTTTTGTGATTATTGTGACCCTTTGGAAGAATACAAGTAAGGTATTTTCTACAAACTGTGGACTAGTTTCCGTAACCTAGGCTGGGTAGAAATACAGCTACGAGGTACCGTCATTATTATATTGACAGGGAGGTTTGTTACCTCCAAGGAGAGAGTTAGAGATTTTCTAGCCGTAATACCAAGGCGGGTACACTTGGCTTTAGAAAGTGGCAATTTGACCACTCGATCACGTTATCATACCCTGGGACAGGGTATACTGTAAATCGGGTAGTACCAAACCCGATATTAGCAGAACCGGTGTGGTAGACGCGTGAATCACATTATAATTTGGGGCCGGGGCTTCCCCCCCCCCCGATAAGTGGTGACACTCGTATATTACCACGCCAGTGGCGTTGTGGCCTACTGGTATAACAGTGGTGGCAAAATACCACGAACATTGGTGGCAGCAAGTAAAGGTCCTATCAGTAAACCTGATAGTAAAAGAATTTTGCGTTTTAAAAGAGACAAGTAATTTAGCCTACAATAGTAGCCTATTGTGGTTATATACATAAAAAATCGCAAAGAGAATTTTTTTTATCTGGCCTGTGCCTAGTTGGATAATAGTAAGCAATAAAATTTAAGAATCAATAGATCACGTGAATAATCAACTTTTTAGACAAGGGAGGCTGCGCCACCCACGTAGAATCGGCAAATTAAAAGAAAACAATTTTTCACGGAAGGATAAAAAGAGAGATTGATAAAAGGATTTTCATTTGGACGGAAAACGTTAAGTAAACCTTGAAATAATGGCTGACAAACGAAGGATTCAGACAAAATCTACCGTGGTAAAACAAAAATCGTATTCAGACGCATCGCAATTATATGCGACTCCCGCTGGAAATACCCTAAGAAAAACACCATCAGATACAACCTTGTATCACTCAGGGGGTGAAATAGAAGAGATTTCTGAGACGTGTGAAGGGGAAATCTTCAAAACAAAATCAGTAATAGAGCGATCTCCGGTACAAACCATGGAAGAAGAAAAGAGTCTACGGCAGATTCAGAAAGAATTATTCCCAGATAGAGAAACCCAGACAAAAGAAACAGTGGCAATAATACATGAAGAAAACTCACTACATGAAAAGACAAATAAAACAAAACCATCTTACCCTTCAGATGAAGTGCAAAATGTAGGGGAGCGGGTTTAGGGTAAAAGAAAATATAATTATAGAACGAACAGAATCAGAAAACCAACTAAGAGGATTTAAAAACAGAGAGATTCATAGTAGGCCAAGTAGCATCAGTTGTAGAAGCTCAATTTCCAGCAGGGGCTCGCGAAAAAGCACTCAAATAGATATGACACAACAACTATTAAATTTCATGGAGAAAAAAAGAGAGAGAGACAGATAAGAAAGAGAGAAAGATAGAGTAGCCAAAGAAAAAAAGAGGAGGCAGACAGAGAGGAAAGAAAATACATAATGGAAATGATTGCAGGGAGAAATTCCCAAGAGCGTCAGAAACCGTCTACAATAGAGGTAATGCAAGCAATAAGTCTGCAAACAATGACAGAAAATGAAGATGTACATTTGTACACATAAAATTTTGAAAAAAAAGGGAAATTTAGCTGGTTGTTGAGATAAAATTTGATGACGAGAATACAGTTGCTCCTTAGCTACAAAGCACAAATTGCATATAAAGCATTACCAATGGAGTACTCAAAATATTTTGAAAGACTAAAACAAGACATTTTTAAAAAATGTTTCAACTCTCCCCCGAGCACTTTCAAAGGAGATTTAGAAGCAAAAGAAAACGAGACAACGAAACTTATAAAGAATCTGGGTACGCATTGAAAGATATGTGTTTAAAATGGCTAGAGTTAGAAAAATATAGAATGTTAGAAGACCCGGAAGAAATAAAAGCAAAGATAAAGGAAATAATAGATAAAACATTAATGGAACAATTTTTAGAAAAAACCCACAGAGAATTTAAAATATATTTCAAAGAAAAGAACTCAAAAACAAGCAAAGAAATGGCGGAAATGGCAAATAGATGGACCGAAATAAGAGAAGAATTTGAGGAGACAGACATATTTCAATATAAAGAGTATAACAAAAATACGCGCTATAACACAGAACAAGGAGAACTAACTTGCTATAACTGTGGTACCACGGGGCATTTTGCAAGAAACTGCCCCAGCAAACATGACCAAAAACCACAGAAAACGACAGCCTAGGCCATGACACATAACAAGGAAAAAAATTACGCATTTGCAGAGTCACATAAAATATACGGAAAATTGAACGGGGAACTAGTCGAAATGGCAATTGATTCTTGCAGTGACCAAACTTATATGCGAACTGAGCTAATTAATAAAACGGAGATAGACCATAAAAATAAGATTACAACATTATGTTATTATGGAGATAAGCACTCATGCCCGTCTGCCTGGGTTAGAATAGAAATTGCAAAGAAGGACGGTACGGTCCAGAGAAAAACGATAAAAGTACGCTTAGTACCTCCGCTAGCAGTGGATGTTTTAGTAGGAGGAGACTTTGGGGATATTTGAAATCTCCTATCGTTAAAAGCGACTAATTTAACAGTGGGAAAGTTACAAAATTACACTACGACGGAAAAATATACAACTCCGTTGACTACGGGAGAAGGTGGACCGGTCCATGAAACAAATTGGGAGGCTGTGCCACCCTGTCAGAAAAGCAAAATACTTGATACTCGCGTTCAAAATGTGGATAATCCACAAAAAGGGGATGCACAAGTAAAAAGACCACAAAATATTGAAAATAAGACGCGCGAGAATGATTTTTCGGAAAAGTTTCCAGAAAATGGAAAACTTGAAAACACTTTTAATGAATATGAGACGCTAACAAGTACAGGCCAAAATGAAGCGCTGATTGTACCAGAGAAAAAGGAGACGAAATTTGTTGTACGCGCTTTTCCTCGCAAAGTTCGGGAAATTTCAGTACAATATGAAAAACCAAATGTCGGAGTTCAATTCTCATTTGATGACGAAATATGCAGTCAAAGATGGTGGACACTGGAGTCCAAATCAGATTTAACAATGATTTATTATTTTTCGCGAATGACAAAATTGAGAAAAGTAGAAATGAAAAGAGAAATGCAGAAAAGCGACAAAATTTGAAGATTCAGCCTGCAATTGCGAGAAATAAAAAATGTTGGATGGGCTTTGCCTTGATAACATAAATAATAGGGAGAAAAATAAAATGTTGGATGGAATGTACCTTGATAACATAAATAATAAGGGGGAAAAAGAGGTCAAAGACCCATGGGGAATAAAACAAGATGGTTACAAAATAGAGATGAATGACCTTCAACGGGTTGGGGGAAATTGGAAGATCTTGAATGTCGATTTAGATTGGAAAAACTTGGAAATGAATCTGAGATTGGTATTATCAACTCAAAAGATATGTCAATCCCTTATGAGGGGGAGGAATCCCTTGGGGAAGATCCCCTGCGGGAAGTCGCGGAAGATAGCCCTTTTCCTCAATGCACAACTGGCGGACAAGTTGTACGAGTAATCCCTTTACCGATATTTTGCCTCTCTGATCTGGAGTCCTTGGGGGGATTCTCTCTCCCAGTCACTTCATACTTCACCCGAACCTTTGTTCAGTAACCCTATTCATAGCTGTTATTCTTCATGGGAACCGACAATTACTTCCGGCAAATTGTATTCAGTGGGAGATGTATCTAAGTTTCATCTTCAATTAGCATCAACGCATATTCTTCATTTGATTATTTCAGGGGAGGGAACCCAGAAAAAAGGCGATTCATGATTCGCTCAAAATTTTACTTCATTCCCAGTACTGTACCTTGAGTAAAATGTAATATATTTAAAATACAAAAAAATAAAATATTTTTCTTTCTAAAGATAATTCAGACTCCCTCTAAATAAGTTTAAATCTAGTTTCAAAAAAAGAAAAGTTCTTAATCAGCAAAACGAGAAATAGCATTTTAGCCTCAGCCAAAGAATGACGCTATTCAGTTTTGAATTTCGCTAAGATAGTGGGTAATAAAAAAGATGCTAGACACACTGTTTCTCAGGCAGGAAAATTATAAGAGCGGTGTGAACGTTGAAATCATCGAAATATTTAAAACAAATCATTGGATAGATAGTTTGCATAATGTAGTGAGTTTGCGAACATAATTACAAAATAGCGGCCCCCTCCAGAGGACTTAGGCCAATCGTGAGAAAGCTAGTATAACGCAGGAGCAATATTTTTGTGATATAGTGAAAAAAACTGTTTTTCGTTTCAATAATGGATTGTCTCTATTGCCATCAATATTATTTTTGAGAGCCAATTTAATCCTTGCCTTTGTTGTCGTCATTTGAAGTGAAGCACTGTTGTACACCTAATGTAAGTCTCAATAAAACTATTGCTTTTCTATTTGTGTTTTGTTTTATTTTATGTGTCTGTATCTAATCGCACAGCAGGTAATTAGTTCGTATGTCTCCAACGGTAGCGCTCCCAGAGATCTGATTTCTACATAACATAACAGGTAATTGATTTCGAGATAACCCAAGGAAAAGAGGTTACATTTATATAATTACATATTTTGTTTTCTCGCTTTCATCGAGTGGCGCGGTCACCCATTTATCCATTCCCCCCCCCATTGCAGCCGGTGCAGCCCTCAACGGCACGAGATAAGCTATAACGGCTCGGACGATGCGATCGTAAAATTCCCCGGCGGAACCTTTGATTTTCTTATCATTTTTATAGCTTGCTTAGCCTATCACTTGACCTAAGAAAAGTTCACCTGGGGGAAATGGCGCGATCTTTAACGCCACATATGGCACAGTCTTTATCGCTATAAGTGGCGCTATCGGAGAACTTATAAGGTGTAAGTTCACAGCTTTAAAGTATAATATTACATTTGACGCGGTCAATCTTTATTACCACAATTAACACAACCAATTTTTTTTTAATCGCTACAAATGGCACGGTCGGAAATTGGAGGAAAACATGCGAACTAGTTAGGCTATAAACCTTGTAATTTAAATTTCATCAATGGAAATATACAGACATATAAGAAAAGTGATTAGATCTATTGCCGCTAAGCAAGCACAGGAAAACTCTTTAGAATATCTCATAAGAGATAATAGCCTTCCCCAAAATAGATTAAGTGAAAAAATATATTTATTTTGGGTTATTCAAACGCAAAAAATGTCAGAAGAATTAAGCGAACTATTAATGGCGCAAAAGTTGGTGGCGAAAAATATAGAAATAGCAAAGTCTATTGCGCAGTACGATGGACAAGCAAATATCGACGAATTTAATATCCAATTGGCCCAGTTTGTAGAATTAACAAAAACAGAGCTAGAAACGTTAGTTGGCATGCTCCTATTAAGATTAAAAGGCCAGGCCTTAACCTTTCTAAAGCAAATTGAAAATACTATAGGTGATGACGTCAGCTTGCCAATAAATACGGTGGACAAATTGTTAACGGCATGTAAAGATAGATTTATCGAAGCCAGTTCCGCAAATAAATTAAAACACGGAATGGCATGTTTTGACCATTCACAAAACGTAAAAGAATATCTTGATAATATACGGATTTCAGTAGAAGCAAAATACGGAAAAGGTTCAGGAGAACTGTATGAAAAAGTCATACTAAATACCTTTTTGCAAGGGCTACCCCCAAAACTATATAGAATGGTAATATCCAAAAGTATTCAGACGTTAGATCTTGCAGTTCAGGAGGTAGGGCGATTGATCGAAGTCGACATAATGGTCGCAAATCACAGTAAAGCAAAAATAAATAGCCTAGGTGAATCAAATGCAAACCTGATCTTCAAAGGTGATCAGGCATTTCTAATCTACTTTTCAGGGGATAACTCTCAATTGCTACACAGAAATAAGACGCAATAACCTACTAGGAAAAAAATAGTGCGTTTTCAGCCCGTCAAACAATTTAGTTATGAAAATAACCCGACAATAATAAGATGCTATATTTGTAATCGACCTAGGCATATTGCGAGAGAGTGCCGTTATGTCCCCAATCGTACACTAAGAATTGGTGTCGGTAGTACGCAAAATTATGGCAACCATTTGTTCGGAAGAAAAAATTTTAGCACCAGTGGTGCACTAGGCTATAGCCAGGGAAGATTGCGGCAATCAGTACCTTACAACGCGTACCAACCAAATTTGTACAATCCTCCCCCCAATAGACAAATTAATTACCGATTTGAAAACCCAAATACTCGCCAAAGCCACTATAATGCGAGAATGGTATGTAGAAATCCGGAAAATTTGCCGACGGGAAATGAAATTTTTTCAAGCCGACGGCAAATAGTTAATTGGCCAACGGGAAATGAAATCTTTTCAACCCAACGGCATTTGCAGTCAGCGCCAGCTGCTGGCACTGACGCAAGAAATCAAAACTATCGTAATAATATCTGGCAAAATCGACAAACAAATATAAATCAATTAGATATGTCTAAAGAATCTCACCTGTCTGAATCCCTGTTGCAGACACCAACGCACGAAATAAATCCACGGGGAAGCGCGTCAGACCCCTCAGAACTATAAATTGGACACAGAGGGCGCTTAGAATGTTTAATAGGTCCAAACCAATATTAGTACCGTCTTGTAGTGAAAATAATAACAAGTAATCTATATTTAATGATTTTTGTGTGGCAAATATTTACTTTAAAGCTTTAATTGACTCTGGTGCTACCGCGAACATCATAAACTCATGCGTATTCAATATGTTGCCTCCGCATATTAGGCAAAACAAAGAAATTTTAATAATCCCAATTTAACTAGCTTGACAGGGCATCAATTGGATGCGAGAGGTTACAATCACTTAAACGTAAAAAGGGATAGAATCTTTCCGACAAATTTTGTAATAGGCGATAACTTTTCGTATGAAGCCATTATCGGTGCAAATGTTTTAAGGTATAATAGAGTACTATTTGACATGGCAAACGAAAAGCCTTGTCTACCCGGCTAAGGTAGGGGAAGGAATTTATCCCTTAAGAAATTGTAACAAAGGTTACGTAAACCACGTAATAGCTAATAAAATTTCAGGTAGTATAATGTCGAAATCCTTTGAACCTGGTGTCTCACAAGGAGCCCATAGCACAATCATAAATTTGCTCAAATGTTCTGAGAGACATTGCAGAAACGAAGTAAATTTAAATAATAAGTGTATTGAATCTGCAAAAATAAAAATTGGAGATATGCGACAGCACAGGTCAAATGAAATCAAGAAAATAGCGGAATTATGGAAAAACATAGTAAAACCCAATGTGACGCCGCAGGATGCCGCAATGACGCAGCATAGCGCCAGTATGAATCTAATAGACAATATTAGTGAAGAGAAATTGTACGGATTCGCAATACGGAAAACAAAAGTCCCTCCCAAAACAATGCAAAGAATTCAAATATCGCAGATGATTGAACTAGTAGACAGCAAATCTGAAATATGGTTTGCGATCCCGTCAAATGAAATTCCTGAAAATCTGTTATGCGAAGAACAGATTATAGCTTACGACAAAGGAAAAGGTTTTATTTGAGTAACTAATAACCACGAAAATGATACAATTACAATAAAAAAGGGGACGTGTTTAGTGCAAATCCAAGTTATCTCGGAAAATGATTTAGATAGATGGGAAAATTCCAAAAGAAACCTAATAAACGGCATTAAAACCTCAATTAATAAATACCCTCTAACTAAATCTCAATTCTTAAACAAATTTAATATTATGGACTTAGAACTTAAGAAAAAATTATGCGAAATATTATGGAATTTTAAAGATGTATTTTCCGCATCTGAAGATGACATCGGACTGATACCATTTTATGAACATTCAATTTTAACGACTGGTAATCCTGTAGCAAAACAGCCATATCGTGTGCCATATAAGCACAAAGAATTGTTAAAAAATTAAATTCGTGAATTAAAAAGAATTAAATTATACGCCCCAGTATAAGTCCGTATACTGCACCAGTGATCTTGGTACCAAAAAATAATGGTGATCTAAGACTTGTAGTAGATTATAGAGCCCTTAACAAACAAGTAGTTAGCGATAAATTTCCTTTACCAAGAATAGATGAAATCCTTGACTCTATCTCGAGCAAAAACAAAATCTTTACTTCTTTGGACCTCACCCAAGGCTACCACTAAGTGAAAATAGCCGAAAAAGATGTCTGTAAAACTACATTTTCTGCAATCGAATATGGTTCAAACGAATACTTAAGAGTACCTTTTGGACTCAAAACAAGTTCAAGCGCTCTATGTAAACCATAATTACACCTGTTGAGAGGATTAAAGAATATTCTTCATTTTGTTGATGATGTCATATGTATGGGAGAAAACTCTGAACAACACTTAGCTACATTAGCTAAGGTGTTCGAGAAATTCAGACAGGACAACTAAAAATGCCGGCCTGAAAAAGTAAATTTATTTCAACCAAAAATTAAATTTTTAGTAGTAGTGCTTACGCAAGGAGAGATATCTACAGACCCCGACAAAAAAAATGTGTTGAAAACCTCAAACCAGCTAGAACTATGAAAGAATTAAGAGGAATTTTAGGTCTTACTGGCTACTTTTAAAAATTCGTGCGCAATTACGCCCAAATTGGGAAAACCCCTCACGGAATTAACAAAAGGGAACTCCCAAAATGTTACCTGGTCCCAGGAAGCTCAAACTTCCCTAGACCTTCTCAAACAGGCACTCACTTCTGTGTGGTAAAGCTTTCTGATTTAGTTAATTATTAATTGAGTAAAAAAATATTAAGCCGCAAAAATGAAGTTTCGATCTATCACTTACTAAAATAAGGATATATATCGTGAACTGCGTGAGCTTCGAGAGAACCTGCTCAATAGCCACTGTCCTGGCTAAATGCGCCAATGTACTGGACTGAGGTGGTAAAACTTTTATATATATACCCCGAGTTTTGAGACTGGAGGCAGACATTTTGACTTGCCGGGTGAACCTCTGCCCGTTCATTTTCTCATTAGAGATACCTTGGGATTTTGTCGGGTCATTGTAAGTGTCTGTATCTTATTATATAGTATTGTAGTTTTTGAGACTTGTGGTCTACTTGGGACAGCCGGTCCCAGTAGAAAGTGTGTATCTGATTATTATTATATGTTAAATGAATAAAAGTATTGTATTTTAGACAACCTATCTACAATCTACCTTTAGCCCTCGAACATACCCAGTCGGTACGCCTCAGTAGTTCGGTCATAGCCGAAGGCACGCTACCAAAGTTTAACTACCTTAGGGCCAGAGTTTATCTCCCCTATAAAGGGAGAATAAAGGCATCTACGAATACAACCCCCAAATACCAAAAATAACACATCATAACAACTGGTGGTCGCTGGAAATACTGGGTCGAGAAGGCTAGATAAAAAATAGTAGATTGAAATAAAATGGCTTTACCAGAGGAAAAAATGGCTTCCCTATCAACAGTACTTGAAATTGCAAAAATTATACAGAATACGCAGGAATTTCAGATGTAGATGAGTTTATCGAAGAATTAAAAATTTTCGACGAACTAACTGAATCGTTTGAGAATAAGGTCAAAGAGCAATGCGTTGCAGCCAGATTAAAGGGAAGCGCCCTTAAACATTTTGAGGCAATTAAAGAAAAAGAACCCAAGGCCATCAGTATTCTAATTGAATCTTTTAAAACAAAGATTCATAGACAAGCATCTCCGAGAGGCTAAGAACAGAGGTAGTCACATTCAATACCTCAACTAGTATCAGGGAATATGCAGACAAAATTTGTAGATCCGTGTGTTTACAATTAGAAAAAGGCGGAAATGACATGACAAGAAAGAAAGTACAACTACATACTTTTACCCAAGAGTTACCAAAAAAGTTATTAAGACTAATATTATAGCAGAAACCTGAAAATTTAGAGCAGGCTATAATACTAGTCGAAACAGAGGTAAAAATTGACGAAGCTATGAAAAAGTTTGACCAGATGTCAATAAATAACACGGGAGCCCAAGAAAGTATAAAATATGAAAGGGGAGAAAAAAGGGTGAGCTTTGAGGAGCCGAATCGTGAACCAAAAAGGCGCGACGGAGGCCGAGGGTCGCCGTCTAGGAGATAGCTGACAGATTCCACGACCTTGAGAGAATAGCAGCTAATAACTATAGAAAATATGGGCACCCTCCCCCACCAAAGACAGATAGTTGGGGAACCAACAAGGACAGATCAAAAATATTAAGAAATAACCAGGAAACAAACAAACAATTTAAGAGAAAATTTAATTGCTATTATTGTAGCAAACCAAACCACTATGCAGCAGATTGCTGGCATAGAATAAGCAAAGAATGCCAGACGTACAAGACAAGACACAAATTCAGAACGCAGGGGGGAAGAAATTTAGGAAGACAGGGAACAAATAATACTTGGCAAACTCCTAATAATATTCCTGAATTTAGGCCTAGGAGACAAATGGTTAACAATACCCAGGGTCAAAGTAGCAGCGCTGAAGAAAACTGGGATAATCCCAGAAACTTTTGGCCAAAAAGTGGGCATTTAAACGGAGAAACCAGCCTGTAAGGGTCGATAGAGCTGTTTCGTGACAAAGACGCCTATATAGTTTAGAATGTTGTGATACAAATGCAAGTAATAATAATCTACCGATTCTGCGTTGTTTTAAAATTGAGTGTTTTCATAATTTACCATGTTTACTAGATACAGGCGCATCTAAATCATTAATTCGAGAGGAAGTTTTTAATAGGTTTCCTTCTAGTGTCAAAAATCGAGTAAGCAGATGCCAAAATACCCTAACATCACTGACAGGGCACAAGCTAACAATTTTGGGAGAATGTACACTAAAATTTAGTGCAGGGGATAAAGAAATAAGAGTAACAGTAATAATATGCAAGCAACTACCATTTCCTTGTATTCTAGGAGTGGATGCCATCAGACAATATGGGATTGTATGGGAACCCATATCCAATACAATCACAATAAACCAGGCAAATGAAAATAATAGGCAAATTTGCGTAACAACAAATAAAGAAAGTGAAGATTTATAACCTAAGTGAAGATTTCGAATTATAACCTAAAAATAAGTGGAAAAATCACAATAGAAGGGGGAACGACAGCTCAAGTTCTAGCCGCATTAAATAAAAAAGAAGGAAGGTTAATAACAAGGATGCTGTGAGAGGGGGGCATAACATTAAGGAACACTTGATGATTTTCATGGAAAATCAAGTTATAAAAACTAAAAATAGTCTAACAATCTTAAAACTATCAAATCTAAGTAATGATAGAAAAAATCTGAACCAGGTAGAACTTGGATCAGTAGAAAAGATTTCAAATTCGGAAATAAAATCTCTAAACAGTCCAGAATTAAGCGTAAACTTCAGTAGCCACGAACATTTATCCTCATTAAAACCGCAACCACAAGAAGAGTATGAAATGTCAAAAATGGATTTTTTTGCCTCAATTTGATTCAAATCATTCACCGGAAAACATAAAAACTAGGATGGAAAATATTCTTTGGGATTTTAAATGGAACTTTGCAATAGACAAATCGGAGTACGGATTAACTCAATTAATAACTAACAAGATATCAACAGAGTATCCTCCTATCAAAAAGGCACCAAAAGAAACCCATTAACATTTAAAACCATGGCTAGATAGCCAAACAAAAGAAATGGAAGATCAGGGAATAATTGTAGAAAGTATTAGCGATTGGTGTTTGCCATTCGTAAGTCAGGAAAAAAGATAATACCTGGAGATTATGTATAGACTTTAGATCACTGAATGCCGTTACGATTAAAGACGTGATGAAATTACCAAGAATTGACACAATTTTAGATTCGTTAGGGGGCTCAAAATATTACACTAGTTTCGATTTAATAGAAGGATATTGGCAAATCGCTTTAGATGCAGAAACAAAGCATAAGGCTACAGTAATCTTAGATGAGGGGAGAACGTACACATTTTAACGTATGTCGTTTGGCTTATCATTTAGTCCAAATTGTTTTAGTTGCCTAATGAATTTGGTGTTAAAAGATATCGAACCGGGGAGTAAAAAAGATGCCATGGCTTATTTAGATAATATAATGTTGATAAATAAAATCCTGGTAAACTACTTGAACAGACTTAAAAAATACTAGGAAATTTTGAAAAATCAGTCATAAAATTCGAACAAGGAAAGTTAAAGATAGTGGTCTCAAAATTAGTTTTTCTTTGACACCTGATAAACCAAAGGTACTATTTCACCAAATCCAGAAAAATTTACAGTCATAGAAAATTTACAGCCTCCTAAAGATAAAAAAGCTGCAGATCAGTTTGTGGTTTGTTAAGCTATTTGAGACGATATATTAAAAATTATGCCACAATAGCAAAACCTTTGACGAACCTTTTAAAGAAATCAGGTAAATTCGAATGTCCAGAGGAAGCAAAACAAGCACTAAATGAAATAAAAAGGCAATTATTACTGGCACCAATACTAAAACTATCAGATTTGTCACAAGACTTCTGTTTGCAAACAGATGCTTCGGGGTACGGTATCGGGGCCATATTATTAAACATACATCCTTAAGGAGTAGAATCAATAGTTCAATACGCCAGTAGGTCACTGACGGAAGCAGAAAAAAAATACTCGACAGTCGAAAGGGAGTGTTTGGCAGTTTTAGTTTTTACAGAATATTTTCGACAATTTTTGCTTGGAAAAAAATTTATTTTACGAGTAGACCAAAAATCATTAGTTTGGCTACATACGATGCAAATTACTTCAGCCCGGCTGACACGGTGGATATTTCGTCTGCAAGCATATTCATATACCCCAATATATATAAAGGGCCGTACAAATATTTTACCAGACTATTTGTCACGAAATCCAGAAAAGGAAGAAAATGTGATAGCAATCATCCAGAACGAACTGGAAGGGGTAAAAATACTGTCTAATGAAAATATTTCGAAGCATCAAAATAAAGATGATTTTTGTTTAGCAAGGAAATCCTTTTTATCAAAAGGAACGGAACTGCCAGAGCACTTTAAATATTTTTTAAAGGACTGAGATAATTTTGATCTAGACGAAAGTAAAATTATTCTAGTAAGATACCATAGACCATCGCAAGAATATAGAAAAATTGCTTGAAAAATATCCCAGTAATTCAAAAATCTCTGGAAGGAGAAGTTTTACAGATGACACATGCAACAATTGGCTGTCATACGGGAGAAGCAAAAACTATGGGGAGACTGAAAGGAATTTTTTATTTTCCAAAAATATGCTCAAAAGTAAAAGCTTTTATACAAAGCTGCCAAGAGTGCGCCAAACAAAAGTCACCACCAAAGACCCCTAGGGCTGAATAAGGTCAATACTTCAGCCCTTAAGGGGTAGTGGAATTAACAGTGATAAACCGTTTGGGAACTGGGTAAAGTCCACCAGTTTTCGGGAAAGGGGGCAGGTGCGTAATAACATGATAGTAGCTTTTAAATCCTGTTTATACGTCTTTTCATTTAAGGCCATAAATACAAAAACCATTGTGAGAATTTTAGTCAATCGCCTATTTCTGGAACACAGGATTTTCCCTAGAGTTTTACTTAGCGACAATGGGCCATGTTTTAGAGCCAAATTATTAGACGAAATTACAGAATATCTGGGGGTTAGACGATGGTTTACCTCGTCTTATATGGCAGCAGCTAATGGAAAGGTTGAACTTAAGCATAGGGAATTAGCTTACATGCTGGGAATACATGCAAGGGAGGAAAATGAAAATTGGGATGAACATTTACCATTTTTAGTCTTTGCAGTAAATACGGCTTTTTCCCGTACCTTAAAAGAAACGCCATTTTTTTGCAACATATAAGAGATCCCAGAATTTGTTTAGATGAAATACAAAATGACAGAATATATTACAACCTAGACCAATATAAGGAAGAGATGGTGATGCGAATGATAAAAGCTATGGAACAAGTTAAAGACAATCTGGAAAATGCGAAAACAGAAAAAAAAGAAAAATATGACAGAACAAGCAAAAATAAAACGAGTTACTGTTTAGGAGATTTGGTTCATGTTTACAAAAAGAATCTGGAAGGAACAAAAAAACTAAAACCAAAATGAGATGGACCCTACAGAATTTTATAACTTATACCAAATAACTTAAAATATGTTCTAAAGCATCAGTATAAGGAAAAGTAAGAAGTAGTACACCATAATAGAATGAAAAACGGATATTTTTCAAAACCGTGGAAAATAGAGCCTATTCTTTCAGACGAAGAAATAGAAGACACGATTTCACCAGTATATATCAAAAGACCATATGAATTTTTTGACCTTTTTAACGACCAAAACAGTTGGGAGAAGTGGAATGAATATTTAGCCCAGTCTTGGCTACAAACTTTCGACAAAAAACAAGAGAAAAAAGGAAATGTTTAATGTTCATCAGATACTAGTGATGAAAGCGACATAGAAGAGCCTAAAAAACAACCTACTGGTTTAAGCCATAGTAAACCAGAGGTTAGATCCTAAAAAAAAGAAAAATTGGAAGAAACCCAAGAATTATCTGATTTTTATACGCTAGACTCGCCTTCATTCTTAGCACAAAAATGGCTTTGGAAGAGATACCATATACCAGATATGAGCTAACAGAATGTGACACCGAATATTCTTCTACAGAAACCGATATAGATAAACCTGGGCCATCGTCAAGAAAACCTTCTTTGAGAGAAAAATTATGGAGAACAGTAAAGAAACCAAAGGGGCAGTAAGAAGTTCCTTTATCAGCCACACAAGTCGCTAAAACACTTATGAAAAAGGCCAAACATCAAGAGAAACAAAGATTTAAGATATTTGACGAGGCAACAAAACAGCACTCGGACTCAGAGCCTTGTAAACCACACTATAGAGACCACGGAAAAACTTGCCAATATTATAAAGAAGAAAAGCAAAAATTTGGGGTTCAAAACTCGGACCAGGAAACGGAGAAAGGCAGAACAAGCGCAGCCCCCAGCAGATTAATATTTGAATAAAACAATTATAACAAAAAAACATAACGTATTAAATAAAAACAAACGAATAAAAAGCCACTAAAGAAATATCTATATTTTCTTTTTTAATCGGTATATAAATAACATCAAGTTGTCCTTCAAATATATATCGCCAGTAAAAATTACGACCGTCATATTCCATCGTTGAACTACTAGCTCGGATCTAAAGTGACATCTTAGGATGCCGCAAAAATTTGTTTTTCGATACGAGATAAGACTTTGTAAGCGTTGAAATGTCAAGACTTTTCAATACGAACTAGGCTTCGCATCAAATATAAAAAAAATAAAATAAAGGGAAATAAGTAAGGCCACGTTACTTTTAAAAAGGTGTAGTGAACCTAATTAAATTATACATATTTAGAATTAGCATTAAAAGGCAATTCTTTTGATGTGTATATTGAATTATTTATGGGGGGGACAATTTAAAAAAAAAAAAAACACGAAGGAGGGTAGTTTACTGAAATGGGGTCATTGGAAGCTAGCAAATTTGGAGTGAGCTCAATCACTGCTGGTCTCTCGTTGTTAAGTACATGCAATGCACCTACTGACCTTTGACTCTTTGAGGTGACACTTTCAGTCAAATTTGAAAAAAGTTTTGTTTTGGAGAATTTTAAAAATAATTATAATGGGAAAGACAGCGAGAGTTTACATGAATTGCGACATGTACAAGTTAGATTTAATCTTGTTATAAATAGTAAAAAATAAAAATTAAACACTTACCAATAAGGAAGATTTGTATAAACAAGAAACTTTAGATAAAATGGGTCACAGTTTAAAGTATAGTACAGCGTAAAGCAAAGTTTTTCTCCGGTATAATTAATTTCACATATTAAATAAATTCACAACAAACCATTAACAGAAATAACCAGGGCGAGGACATTGCAGGTGAAAAACACCAATGACAGGACAATTGGCATTTAAAAACGAAACTGCTAAACGTCTTGTCATTGGGGGGATCCACCAAGCTAACCAAATATAGATCAGAAATAAAAATCAAACTTTGGAGGAGGTTTGAGCTGAATGTTCGCCAAAATTCTCGGACATGCTAGGAAAATAGCATGTTCCAACAATATTGGCGGGCACTAAACCCATAAAATTGTAGAACAAAGTAATAGTCAAAATATCACGAAAGGGACAAATTACACTCAATGACTGTAGAAAACTAAGGCGCAAATTGAACTGAGGATAAATCCATACACGAATAATATAAAAGATTATAGGGAAACCACAATAGATAACCCCTATCTCTAAACAACTGTTGGCACGAAATAGGCACTAATTTTTGGTAAAATACTACAGACAAGAAATATTTGTCTGTGATGAAAACCACACAATTTTGTGGGAATCAGGATATCGTAAAAACGTACATTTTTATGAATAAATGAGAACTAGAAATTTCGGGGTAAAACTTAATTAAAAATGTTCAAAAAAAATTAGCTGAAAAACTACTGTACTTTTCTAACACCAAAAACTTTCGAAAGGAAAATTTTTTTTAATAACTTCAAAAAAATACAAGTTGCAAAAATTAGATACCCCCCCCCCACCTCTTAGAAATATGGAGATAATGAATTTGGTCATAAAGGGCAATCAGCATAAAAACTTGTTAAGGTTATTGAAAAAGAACATGGAATATATAAATATAGGCTTAAAAAAAAGACATATTTTACTGAAAAAGTGGAAAAAGACTTGAAAAAAACCCTTAGGCTCCATTGAAATATTGAATCAAAAAAAAGAGAAGGGTTCAAGTTGAAAATATAGACAGACGAAACTAAAAGGAAAATAAACTCAATGAAGTCAGTTAAACTCTTTTAGACACACTTATTGAACTTGCCGGACGAACTAGTATGAAAATTGTACTAAATAAGTACAAATAAGTAGCATTAATGCTACGGAGCCACCGTTACATTGGTAAACGCGGGCCGAGATTAATCAAAATATTGGAGAAATGCTCAAAGTAGTCAAGAAAAGAAATTTGAATCTCTTATGTGGAAGTCATTTTCAGAAAAATGACTAGCATGACATAGAAAATTAAAAGTAAGGCACATAATAGCCTTAAGAACTTGAAGTTGAAACCTAAGACTAGACCACTAAAAGTGGGAAAGTTAAAGTGAAAATAGTCATTGTCACTTGTATGTCAAAAACTAAATTACAGTATGCCACGAAGGCCAGGTATTTTCGGCAGAAGGACCACTATTTCTGAAAAAAGAATAGCCAAAGAAAAAAAATTGTAGCCACAAATTATTAAAATTAATTATTTTGTGTGCCGGTTCATAACAGTCTTTTTAGCTGTAGCCGATGACAAGAGGACCTGGAAACGTTATAAGGAGCTACCAGAAGGCAGTCCTGGTAAGCGAACCTTCAGAGTACAGGCAAAGTCAATTGATAATGGCATTACAGGTATAGGGTGAACAGCAAAATTTTTTTTTAGCTTATCAGATATAAGCTGTAAATAAAAGCCTTAAACCAAAAAGACATTAAAGCTGGAAAAAAAAGAGAGATTACAGACACAAACGTTATAAAACTGCCTAAAGTACCTAGAAATTCGAAAAGAATTGAAAAGCTTAAAAGTCTGAATAGACAAACAGGCTTATAAGATAATGACAATTAATGACACAAGTGGGTTCGAAATCGAACCAAAGTTTTAAAACAAAATTTATGTAGTCGTATATGAGAAAAGTGATATAGTTGTAACAAATGTAATTGAGAAAATATCTACTGTTATAAATACTAGTCTATACCGTGTTTTGTTTTTAAAAAATGCTTTAAGTTTTAACCAATAGTATAATAACATATCTAGTTCTGCGACTTAAATACTTGTTTAAGTTATTACACAATGCTTATTTATATATACGCGGTATTAATTTACTTTAAATTTTAACTAGTGATGTAATGTTATATGTAAATGTTTGACCTAGAGTCAAAGTATTAATAATTTTTTATTGTAAAATAATCTGTTTAGTATTAAGTTTGAAAGAATAATCCAGTAAGGAACATAATGTTTCGATTTAAGCGGGATTTTATTTTTGGAGTAATTAAAAAAGTGGAGAAAGTAATTAAAAGTAATTAACTTTCGAATGCATTGATATATACGAAAATTAAGTGTTTCATTCTGCTATATATGTAAAAATATATGCTTTATATGTATACTAATATGGATATTTATTTTAGATACAGCATTAGCTTTTTTTTTTAATCAAATTTTTCGTAGCATCTTTTCGGATCCATTTTTCTTTCAATCATATTTTGACACATTTTCGGAAAGTAGCAAATTTCAAAGCCAGTTCAAATATATCATCGGAAACCAAACTATACTTGATCAACAGATGTTTGGAAACTATAGCAGAAATACAGACTTTACTACAAGTTCATCAAAGTGAGATAAAATCAGAACTTAATTTAGGCCTAGAAAATGTGCTACATAGCCCAATGGCTTTTGTTATTGAAATATGTGAAAATGCTTTGTGCTGGAAAAATATGTGAAAATTTAAAAATCAAAATGTTATGTGTAATTTACCCAAGACATTTCTAAAACGAAATAGAAACGGAAATATCAACCACACGGTAATATCAACCACGAAATATCAACCTCATCACACAGATAAATTAAATTATTAATGGGAATTAAATTTAAATAAAAAAAATTAATAAATCTTTTCTAATATAAATCTAATTTAAGCAAAACCACTAATATTATGTTTAAGCCGCTTGGGGTCAAGTAAAACAGAAGATGCATATGAAGAGGGTAAAAGAGCAATTGTCAGTTCTAGAGACAGAGAAAGAGAAACAAGGATGAATTTCAAATTGAAATCCTTCGACAAAAAAGAACATGGCCAATATTGGACCAGAAACATAACCCTAAGGAAACCCATTGAGGGTAGATGCACATAATGACCCAAAGATAGCAGCATAATAGCTGTAAACGAAATTAAGTTGTTTTAAAAGTAAAATATTGAGAATTAGAACAATTATTCTTTAAATGGGGAGTATTATGGTAAAGCTTTCTAATTTAGTTAATAATTAATTGAGTAGAATTATATTAAGACGCAAAACGAAGTTTCAAAATACCACTTTTTAAGATAAAGATACAAATCGTGGAATGTGTGGGCTTGGAGGGAACTTGCTCAATAACCAATTTCCTGGCTAAATGCGTCAATGTGCCGGAAGGACGTGGTTAGTTTTTCGTATATATACCCCGGTTTTTGAGACTGGAGGCAGACCTTTTGACTTGCCGGGTGAACCTCTGCCTGTTTATTTTCTCATTAGAAATACCTTGGGATTTTGTCGGATCATTGTAAGTGTCTATATCTTATTATATATTATTGTAGTTTTTGAGACTTGTGGTCTACTTGGGACAGCCGTTCGCAGTAGAAAGTATATATCTGATTAATATTATATGTTAAATGAATAAAAGTATTGTATTTTAGACAACCTATCTACAATCTACCTTTAACGCTTAAGCATACCCAGCCGGTACGCCTCATTAGTTCGGTCATAGCCGAAGGCACGCTACCAAAGTTTAACTACCTTAGGACCAGAGTTTATCTCCCCTATAAAGGGAGAATAAAGGCATCTACGATTACACCCCCCAAATACCATAGAATAACACTTCACAACATCTGAACCAATATTATCACTGCCTGATTTTGAAAACGGACAATTTGTGGTCACAACGGATGCAAGCTCAATGGGCATTGATATAATTCCTTTGCATAAAATCCGGGTAGAAAACTCTAATCAGCTGGTGAAACCGCATAAACAAAAAAAAATAGAAAAAGTTACTTACTATAACAGTAAAGCTCTGTTAAAGGGTGAAAGTATCTATTCCGCCACAAACGTAGAATTATTATCTATTACCCACCATTTGGACAAATTTAGACACTATTTAATTGGTAGAAAATTTATACTACGATTAGACCATAAAAGCTTGCAGTACCTGCGCACATTTAAAAACCCCACGGGAATTCTAGCTAGATGGATTATGAAATCCAAGACCTAGATTACGAATTTGAATATTTAAAAGGTAAACAAAATGCAGCTTGTGACTTTTTGAGTAGATACCCAGAAAATACGCCGCCGGAAATGGAGAAAAACGAAGCTAACGCTATCAATACTAAGAGCAAACACAAATGTTTGAAAAACAAAGATAAATACAAGGTAAAAGAAAATAAGGATAACTATTGTCCCTCGTCCTTATAAAATATACAAATAAATAAAAATAAGGACAAAATATGTGTAGCACTTATTATTTTGTGAACGATGATGCGTTACCGGATAAATTCAAAACTCTAATAAAAGAGATAGACAATTTCTACTGTGATCTTGATGAAGAAATACTTTGCAGAATCGTGACTGCTGTAGCAAATACAAACCAAACCTCAATAATACCTGTCTTATCCCAAAACTTAATAATACCTGCCTTCGAATATTTTCATTCAGATATAGGTGAACACTTAGGAGTAACGAAAACTTTCCATAAATTAAAACAATGTTTTTCGTGCCGTCGGCAGTAACAAAACTCAAATAAATCGTAAGCACATGCGAAGTGTGTAACTTAAGAAAGAAACCCCAAGCTTATCCTAATCCTCCTATGGGAAGAGTCCCGGTAGCGAGATTCCCCTTCGATATTGTCTCATTTGATTTATATGGAACCAGTGGAGACTTACCTGTTTCCAACAGAGGCCATACTTGTATTCTTTCAGTTATTGATTACTTTTCCGGATTTACCTTTGCAAAAGCGTTAAAAAATCATGGCGTTGACGCCACAAGTACGGTGATGGCGAAGTTACTTTTAAAATTTGGCATTCCAAACAAGGTTTTAAATGACAAAGGAAGCAATTTTGTTTCAAAAGTAACAAAAGACTTAATGAGTCTTCTTAACATAGAGAAATTGGTGACATCACCGTATCACCCACAAGCTAATGGTAAAATAGAAAATAAGCATAAAATATTTTCGAATATATTAAACATTTATACAAAAGAAGACAGGAACGATTGGGATCAATTCTTACCTTATTTAACTAACATGGTCAATACTGCTTACTCAGAAACAACCAACGACAACCCTTTTTATGTACTTTTTGGTCGTGATTTTAGAATAACATATGATTAGATTATTGAGTCCCGGCAATGTTACAGTAACTCGGAGGATTACAAGCAAGAATTTAAAAATAGGATGAGGAAAACTTAAAAAATAGCAAAACAAGAGTTGGAAAAATGCAAAATAAGTCAAGAGCTAAGAAACCAACCCAAAGTCAAGGGGAGCATAGATTTCAAAATAGGAGATTGCGTTTACCTAAAGAACGAGGCAAAGACGGAAGGCAAAAAACTTTCCAACAAATATTCTGGGCTGTAGAGAATAGTCAAAAAGTACGATAACGATTATACTATTAAAATGGTGACCCCGATAGTGTGGAAGAACTTACAAGGCTCATGTTAGCCGAATAAAAAGAGTCTAATTTCCAGAAAGATGGGTATCTTGTCTCTCGTCTACTGATTCGTCAGATGCAGAAAATGAGCCCCCTAAATCAAGATTGGCAGAGCTAAAACCCTTTAATTTCAAACAAGACTATTTCGAGAATGAGAGCGACGAGGAAAACTTTGAAGAATTTTTAGCTATGAAAAATCTAGTTATTCCTAAGGGAAAATCCCTAATACCAGAGAGAATAAAAACGCCAAAAGATCCAAAAAGTTCATCATCAGAGGGCGCAGTAGAATTGGATTATACGATATCTCCAAAAACCCAATTTTTCCCTGATAGAATTTCAACCCCTTGTCCCCCAAAAAGATTTCCAGACGATATGGTTTCCCCTGCAACACCAATAGATAGGCCCCTCTCATTACAGGAGGAATTGAACAGAGCGGTAGAAACTCCGGGTATTACTGTAAAGAAAACTCCTCCCAAAGATTCAATTAAAACAAATCTGCGAGAAGCTATGGATTTAATAAATTGCCCAATAAAAAGAAGTCAAAGTACATTGTCTAGAAATCAAAATCCCAAGGATGACCGGCAAGGACAATATCATGATATAACTGTGTCTAAGGTCAAGCCTAAACAATGGACTTCAATGGAGGGAAACACTGGTGCAAAGAATACCCCATCCCCCTGAAGACATGGCATTTAAACGGTGGAGGAACCCCGCAAAAACTTTTGATTCCTCTCAAAGCTCTCAAGAGTCTTTCAAATCTCCCGAGTTGAAAACTCAAAGTGAGGACTTAGAGAATAAACCTTCTACTTCCATAGGAGTAGAAATTTACGAAGGAAGGGGAGGCGATACCTCAAAAATTGCGAGGTGCAACTTCTAGAACTTATAATACAGAATCATCAGAAACCAGTTCCGAAGAGTCTGACGACGAATCAGACCATATGGTAGTTAAAGAAATAGGGAAATCAAAACCGACTTAAGCGGCCGCGCACGCAAAAGAAACAGTATTAAAAGGGCAAGAATTTTTGAAAAGACAATACAAAAAGTTTGATCTTATTTCGCTAGCAAAACCTAAAACGATAAAAACCGCAAGAAACAGAAGAAAAAGTAACGACACAGTCAGGGAGAACGGTTAAGAAACCGTACAGATTAAAATACCCTTAAAGAAAAAAAAAGGATTTTTATGGATAGGCATCACAAAGTAATAATAGCTTAAAAAAAAAAAATTCTAGCTCACAAGTAAAAATCTACCCGTACCATTCCAGTACGATGTATCCAGTCCAGCTGAAAGAAGCCTTGATAGGAAGTACTAAACAAAAAATATTCCTACACCTTAAAAATGATCTTTGGTTATTTTCTGTTCCAAGAGAAACTGTTGGAGCTTTGTCTTGTTATAATAATACAGAAGGAATAGATCCAAGTTACAGGACAGAATTGATGTTATAAGATACGGGTACGATAACCATAAAACCAGAATGTCGACTTGTAAGTAAAGAGTCAGCTGTTCGAACTCCGTTAATTACCAAGAGCAAGAAGATAATAAGTCCCAAAATAATCAATTTTAAGGCAATTAACCTGTCGTACACTATTCCGAATATAGAAAATGAGGAAATGAAAACCTCGATATGGTCTAAAATAGAAAAAACTAAAGGGATATTAAGGTTTACAAAAATAAGAGAAGCATTAGACTCACAGATTCCCCTATTTACAAATGAGGACCAGAGATTAACGTATGTAGATAATAGATACAGATTATTCTCAATCAATTTTTGGCGGAACCTACTACTGACCGTATGTTTCGTATTCGCGATTTCGCTGATCATGAGTATCTTACTGACTTTTAATTATGGAAAAATCCTGAGACTAAGAAGGCAAAACCGAAAGGAAGAACATGGAGAAACGACTGAAATTTATAAGTTAAACCCGGATCCCCATGAGAACGTCTAAGCCAAGAAAAGGGAAGACATTAGAAAACGAGTGGGTATAGAGGTCTCCACTCGTCCTTGCTATGTCTTGTTCCCTCATTGTAAGTGTCGTTTACGTAAAACCGTGTGGTTATGACGCTGCAACATGCGTTTCTTAAACAGCACGGACGTGCTTGAACAATGCAGGCATGAAATATGTTGTAAAATTAGACCTCAAACTTAATAATGTAGCTGAATTTATATTTAAATGGTTATTTTAAATCTAATATAGAATTAAGTGAGTGCTGAGAAAGATTAAATTAAATTGTGTGTAATAAAGTATACCGAGGAAAATAATAAGGGACATTACTTAAAATTAAGACAAGTAATCTCTTATAAGAGAAATAACAGTGCAAGTTTATTAAAAACAATATATGTATATTAACATTGGCATCTGCTTGATATTACCTTATAGTATAACGTTAACCATTTATTGTAACCAATCATATTGCTTATCATGTGTTATGACTATTTTTTTTAAAGAACGTGTGATTCTGCCTCGTTATTTTTGTTACAGAAAGTGGGTCAACATATTGGAAATCGATCATTACAATGCATAATCCAGTGCAGATACAACCTAATAGCATCTATTTTCATCCTACCTCAAACAACGAAGGGTACTCACCATAGGCTCCAGAGAATTTTCATTGCAGATTGTTTACGAAAATTATAGTTACCTTTGATCGTTGTTTCCTCGACCACGAACCATATTGCGTATCAGGTAACAATATATTTGAATTTCAGTATCCAGTGCATTATTGAACTATGTAATCACATAAGTCCTGAGAACCCCATCGATCAGTACAAGATATAAGTACATAAATATCACCCTTGATAGTCCTTATGGATCCATGTACCATACGACTGTATAAGTATGATATTTGATGATCCCAAAAATTATTTATGTGTCGCAGATTCACGCGTCGAATCCCTTTGGACCACTCCTCAGAATCCATCCTATCACCTCTATCAAATGCGAAAAGTTAATGTCTCTGTTATCCCATAAATGTTAAGAGATAATTTCTTAAAAATGGACCGGGAAACCAACCATTGAATTACAGAAACCAAAATTAACCCCAGTGATTAACCCCCCAGTGACAATATACCCCTCCCACGAGTTAAAGACAACATGTTGAAGGAGTCACTAAAGTTTGATGTCGACCCATTCCAAATCCAAACGTCAATTCCCCTGTGATTAACCAAGGAATCACCGCAAAAGTTAATGGACGCTAGCCAGACACGAACAATTTTATAAGAGAACTGTAGTCTCTAAAAATGACGAATGATTAATTTTATACGAGAATTACGTTCTCTATGTGCTTTAAAATATCCCAATAATGATGTGCTGAGAAGAAAGTGAACGCAGTCCCAGTGTTCAACCCCTTAATGATAAGGCACCCTATGAACTGTCCAAAAACAGCAGATGAGAATGAACTCTGATATCAAAATTCCACACACCTGTATCTGGAAGTATCATTTCCGTTTGACAATTGGAGAAGCAAGATGAACATAACCATGCTCGAACTGTTCAGTGAAGAAACTCTATTGTAAGTGTTTTAAAAATTTTGCTCAGACGAAAGGAGTGAAGGACCAGTATTTACAACAGAAGGATTGAGTACGCTAAAAAGACATGAATGGTGATGAAATAGGTGTGAATTTACATATTTTACTTTTTAATAACTTCGATAACTTAAAAATTCCAATATCCTATCAGTAATGTTACATAGCAAACACTCCAAGTGAAAGTGTTCTAATGTTCACCGATGAACGTGGTAAACATAGTATTGTGTGTTTTAAATCGTTCTTATATGTAGTGTTAGATGTTCAAATAGAGTTATGTGTAGCGTTATCGTACTATTCATTTAATTTTGCGTAGGTGGGAAGCAGTGTGCCCTATAGTCAGCAAAATAAAAAAAAGCTTATGTAAAGGTAGAATAGCGCCAACCTTGTTGGAAATTTAAAAGTCATCAGAGTTAGATATAGAAACAGAAAAAAAAATCTTTAGTTTAGCAGCTAAGCTAAAATCATATATAATCTTAGCCTGGTGAAGTAATGTTAGAAAGGGATACATAATAAAATAAGAAAATAGTAGAAAGAATTTTTAGCACTTTTAATTAAGCTTAATGAAAATATAAAATAATACGATGTCAATAAAAATTATATAGAATAAATAGTTAATAAATAGCAAATATTTCAGAAACCCAAGGGCAAGCAAGTCCTAATGACGGGAGGTAATTAAATAATGGGAAGGGTAATATGTACCGTGAGTAAAATGTGATATTTTTAAAATACAAAAAAATAAAATCTTTTTCTTTCTGTAGATAATTCCGACTTCCGCTAATTAAGTTAAATATATTTTAAAAAAAGAAAAATTATTAATCAGCAAAACGAGAAATAGCATTTTAGCCTCAGCCAAAAAACGACTCTATTCGGTTTTGAATTTCGCTGAGATAGTTGGTAATAAAAAAGATGCTAGATACAATTTTTCTCAGGAAGGAAAATTATAAGAGCGTTGTGAACGTTGAAATCATCTAAATATTTAAAACAAATCATTGGATAGATAGTTCGCATAATGTAGTGAGTTTGCGAACATAATTACAAAATAACGGCCCCCTCCAAGGGACTTGGGCCAATCGTGAGAAAGCTAGTAGAACGCAGGAGCGATATTTTTGTGATATAGTGGAAAAAACTGTTTTTTGTTTCAATAATGCATTGTCTCTATTGCCATCAACATTATTTTTGAGAGCCAATTTTATCCTTGCCTTTGTTGTCGTCATTTGAAGTGAAGCACTGTTGTACACCTAATATAAGTTTCAATAAAGCTATTGCTTTTCTATGTGTGTTTTGTTTTATTTTATGTGTCTGTATCTAATCGCACAGCAGGTAATTAGTTCGTATGTCTCCAACGGTAGCGCTCCCAGAGATCTGATTTCTACATAACATAACAGGTAATTGATTTCTAGATAACCCAAGGAAAAGAGGTTACATTTATATAATTACATATTTGATTTTCTCGCTTTCAGCGAGTGGCGCGGTCACCCATTTATCCATCCCCCCCCCCTTGCAGCCGGGGCAGCCCGCAACGGCGCGAGCTAACCTATAATGGCTCGGCCGATGCGCGCGTAAAATTCCCCGGCGGCCCCTTTGATTTTCTTATCATTTTTATAGCTTGCTTAGCCTATCACTTGACCTAAGAAAAATTCACCCGGCAGAAATGGCGCGATCTTTAACGCCACATACGGCACAGTCTTTAGTGCTATAAGTGGTGCTATTGGAGAACTTATAAGGTGTAAGTTCACAGCCTTAAAGTATAATATTACATTCGACGCGGTCAATCTTTATTACCACAATTAAAGGCCAGCCTAAATTTTTTTTTAATCACTACAGTACCCTTATCGTTTTCACAGGCCTTTGCATTTTCGGCCTTAGATTATTTGAAATTATGCCAAGGGGCAATTTACTTTTTGATTGAGATGTGTGGTTGTTTCCACAGATGGAAATTAAGAGGCTAGTGTAGCTAATTTTTCATGAAGGCAGGCATCATCAAGCGTGCCAGAAACTGATTCTCTACTCCTCTCAAATGTAAATTCGTGAGAGCGAGAATTTTTTTTTTTTGATTGTGCTGCGCACAATCATTGTCTACGAATCTTGGGGACTTCAACTTTCAAAACCTAATGCGGATGCTAAATGATATAGACCATGGTGGTCCTACAGTAGGAACGTGTCGATGACAACCGATCCAGAGCCAAGCGGTGGAAATAGTTGCACAGACACTGGTGGAAGAGGCAAATGGATTTTGTAAAGTTGAAGTTATATGTCTATGTTTGTAAGGGTGGACCAAGATAGCGCATGGGCGGTTATTTATCTTACGGGGTGAGGTGTTGGGGTTCCACCCCTGTCTCTTTTCCTTTCAGATAAATGACCAGTTTTCGTTCTAATTACATTTGCGTAGATTTGCCTATAGTATAAATTTCAATGACAAGTTATGAGTCTCGTTGATAAGCTATAGTGGTTTTGCAATAAGTAAACTTAGAAATAAATTCTATTTTTGGACTTCCTGGGTTGGAGTCATTGAAAGATAAAGCTAATAGAGTAGAATTGGGTTTGAATAGGGATTGAGAGGATTGGCTGGGACAAGCGAAGGTCTACCCCTATGGACAGTTATGTAAAAAATATTATTTTGATTTAGTCTGCGTTTAGACCCCGGTCGGAGAAACATATTTTTGTGATTATTGTGACCCTTTGGAAGAATACATGTAAGGTATTTTCTACAAACTGTGTACTAGTTCCGTAACCCAGGCAGGGTAGGAATATAGCTACGAGGTACCGTCATTACTATATTGACAGGGAGGTTTGTTACCTCCAAGGAGAGAGTTAGAGATTTTCTAGCCGTAACCCAAGGTGGGTACACTTGGCTTTAGAACGTGGTCATTTGACCACTCGATCGCGTTATCATACCCTGGGACAGGGTATACTGTAAATCGGGTAGTACCAAACCCGATATATGCAGAACCGGTGTGGTAGACGCGGGAATTACACTATAATTTGGGGCCGGAGCTTTCCCCTCCAATAAGTGGTGACACCCGTATATTACCACGCCAGTGGCGTTGTGGCCTACCGGTATAACACTGGTGGCTAAATACCACGAACACACTACCATATGAAAAACATTTTAACATAGTGTTCAATTACAATTGGAGTCAGAATACTAAGATTGGAAGCGTTTTGTAGATGCATTAAAGTTCTATTTTTGAGCTATATCTTACTTTGTGTTGGCGCTATCAAATAAAATTTTGTAATTTAAAAATAAAAAGAGGCGTAGAAATAAGCATTAGACATCAAATAAGCCTTTAAGGCTGATGTGTCCTTTAAAAGATAATTCTCAGAAATCTGTTTTACAACTAACATCTTACTAATAAGACTAATCTATTTAATAATTACCATTCCTGAATCAGCTGCAAATGAAAAATTTTGCTCATTATCTGCGTTTTTAAACACGTTATTTACACCTTAAAAGCGTGGTTTAAATACATTATTGACACGTTAAAAGTGTGTTTAAAACACGTTATTGACACGATAAAAGCGTGTTTTAAATACGTTATTGATAAGTTATAATCGTGTTTAGTTGCGTTATTGGCGCTTGCAGTTGATGTGCAATTTTGGGCAGTCCCTTCTTCCGTCCCAGAAACACCGTTTATTGCTTCCCCTACCTGCACCTATTACCGCCAACACCTGCCATAAGAACCAACTGGTGCCGCAAAGTGTTAAACAACCCGTCGTAGCAATTCATTTGTGCCTTTTTTTTGTCAGTTATTTAAACGGCCAGTGACCAGTTTTACGCAATGTACTAAACAGCGCTATTTAGTCACGGCTCCTGCCACTGCTATGATAGTTGTTTATAAAATAAATGAATCTAACTGAGTGTCTTAAACATGTTATTGACACGTTTAAAAGTGTGTTTTAAACACGTTAATGAAACGTTAAAAGCGTGTTTTAAACACGTTACTGACGTGTTAAAAGCGTGTTCTAAACACGTAAAAAGCATGTTTAAAACACGTTATTGTCCGTGGTTCGTCCTTCACTAGTTTACAGCTACCGTCGTAAAACAATATTTAATTCTGCGACAAGCCTACTCTTATAATTTTCACCATGTAGACATGGATCCATTAGATAGTCCCTGGGGATACTTCATTGACAGTATTCTATAGTAGGACAATATTTGATGAATAGCTGAATATTTTTTATCTGCAACTCCTCAGAGGTTATACCAACTCCCAATAGATTATACACCAAGGGTAATATATCACTTAGACTATTTATGTAATAAAATTGTAGCTCGTTTTGGGGGTAATTTTAAAATAGGAGCATGATACATATTTTATGTATATTATATACATATTTTTAATTGCCTATTTAGAGCAAGAACTCATGCTGATGATTTATGATGATTTACAATGGTAGGTCTATATTTTAAATAATAAATATTTTTAATTTCCCATTTGTAACAAGAACTCATGCTGATGATTTGGCCAAAGATTTTTGAAAGGTTTATTGTTTATATTTTAAACCCCGAAAATGAACAAAAATTAACTTGACTAAACAAAGATTTCCAGACAGAGGTAAAAAGATGATTTAAAACACAAAGCGAACTAAAATTATAGCTTTGTGCTTATGCCATATGTATCTGCCAACCTGGCTCAAATCTTCTGACTCGCAACATCTCCATACATTTATAGATTGCTTTAAAACCAGTGTTTTACTAAAAACTGTAGTTGTTTGAGTTTTTGGGTCTGCAGGATTTAGGACTTTTCTACACTAATCCTGTTCTGTTCCGTCGATTTCGCGTTCTCGGTAAAACACGGAACACTACAGAAAATTTTTTCCGTAAATGCAGGGACATATGTTTGTTGCAAACACGGAAAATCACTAATTTTTTTTCGTCTTAAGTTTCAACTTTGCTCATCACTTCAATCAGAAAAATCGCTTTTTTCATTATTTTAAACCACAACAAAGACACATGTGCTTTTGCAAATAAAATGTAGAAGAGAAAAAGTGTAGTCATAGAACTGTAAAAGTCGTATAGGATTCCTTTTAATATATGTAGATCAGAGCTACATAGCCACAACAACAGCTGAACTTGTTCAAACCCCTCCAAGCTATAGAAGAATTTCGAGTAGTTTTACTTCTCATATTTTATATGGGTAGTTTGTAAAAATTAAAACTAATTAAAATTTAAAATTAAAATCACTCACATTATAACATCATTATATTGCATATTACGACAACAATACATAAAAAAATCAGGTTAACAGGTAATTCGTATTAAACTTGAAGTAAATACATACTAAGGTAAAATTCCTCAGTTAGATCGTATGGAATATGAAGTAAATACGAATGAAGTTACAATTTCGGAAATATTTAAGTTGCATAAACTGTAAAGCAATATTTTTTTTTTTCGTTTTAAGTTTGAACTTTGCTCATCACTTCTATCAGGAAAAACTTTTAAATTTTTTTTTTTATTATTATTTAAATCCCTCACATTTTGTCATCTATATATTGCATATTAAAAAATTAATAACTAAATCATTTTAGGTTCACAATTAATTCGTAATAGACTAAATTTGAAGCAAAGGCATACTAAGTAAAACTTCTCAGTTAATTTGTATGGAATATGAAGTAAATAAGCAGGGAGTTAAAATATCCGCCTGGAAACAGGTATGAGAAAAGTTTCTCAACAGAATTTCAAAAGCTGCCGACACTGTACCACCACAATGTGTGTTTTGACAGCTTTTTTTTAGCAAAAAGTATTTTTATATGTAAAAATGGTATTTTCAGACAAAATCTACCAACTAATTTGAATACTGCCAAGTAGCATTGCTACTATGCTACTCTACGTTTTAAACGGCGCCCTGGAACGTACCCAAAGCAAACACCAATAGTTGTTTCATACAAAAACTCGTTCGTACCTATTCCATTAAGAAGAATTTCAAGGGTTGGCACCATCTGTATTGTAGAAAAAAATTGATATTTTAAGAAAAAGTAGGACCTGTAAGTAACATTTCACAGTTGTGTTTTATTCATCTCTGTGATGAGAAGTTGGCATATTTATCTAGTTCGTATTCCTATTACTTGCTTGCAATGCATTTGAGGGAACAAAGAATCAGTTTCATCTTTGAGACGATACCCAAACTCTTGTTTGTAATTATTTTTATTCGATTTAAACTTGATTTGCATATTCAATTTAAGTTTCACTCGTTTTAAGATTTATTCATTCATTTACATTAATATATATTGTATGTTTGTTCGCATTGATTGTTTATTTAATTTCTGTTCGTTTTAAGTTTCATTTATACTTTAATAGCAAAATATTTTTTTTTGTTTTAAGCTTTATTTTCATATTCAACCTAAGCATTACTCGCTTTAAAATCTATTTATTCATTTATATTATTACTTGTTGTATGTTTTTTGCGATGATTGTTTATTTAATTTCTATTCGTTTTGGGTTTCATTTATTCTTTAATAGTAATTTCTGATCTTTTTGAGTTTGAATTTTAACAGGTATTTGTATCTCCTGAGCTTAAGTTTAAAATGGCCTTTACTTTTCTTTAAAAAACTTATTTTTCGGAAAGTTTTTTTTAACTAATTTTTATTCGTTTTGATTGCAAAAAGTTTCAAGTTTTTATGGCAAGGGGGGGGGTACTTACTCTCCGATTATTCTTGATTTTAAAAAACATATATAGAACTTTCAATACAAATTGAATGAGGCTTTTTTCAAAGTCTATACGATTACCTTTTTGATAAAGACCTTAAATATGAACAATAGACAGCTTGCATAACTTGTGGACAGCGATTGACAACAATGAATGGATTGAAAAAATAGCTCTAATAAGGGGGTTTAGACCATTTCATTTTTTGACACAAAGGAATCACGACTGTTTGGAATTGACCTTAATAGGATTTTGTGTGCCAAAGCAATTTTCCATCTACCACAGAGTTTGTATTTTAACCTTATCATTGGATTATTATAATAGATATCCTTTGTGTTCTTCCCATACAAAACCCCTTCCCATAAGTTATAAACCCACCTTAATAAGTTATGCCCCAGGGCATTACTTACAACGCCTATCCGCGGGCCCTGGTGGGCTGTGTCGACACTGGAGTTTTTTGTTATCAGAACTTTGAACTATTTTAACAAAATGTATATATCAAAATTTTTATCTGATGCATTTAGGGCGTGGAGGAGGGAGAGGGGCTAGTTGCCCTTCAATCTCTTTGGACTCTTAAAATGCTGAACTCTTAAAGTTCAGCTTACGATCTTTCACTCCAGCATACAAACAGCAGGCCAAACTATAAAGTCTTAAAAAACGAAAATATTTAGAGTATTATTTTCTTTTTCCCTGAAAAGACTATGTCTAAAACGAACAGAAATTAATTTAAAAAACTTTTTCCACAAAATAAGTTTTTCAAAGACAAGTAAAGAACTCTATTAAACAAAAAATGAGCAAAAATAAAATCAAATAGTCTACCAAGCGTGAAACTACCACAAATCAGCATTGATAAGTAAATGAAACCCAAAACGAACAGAAATTACAATTAATAACCGAGTCAAACTCAAAATGAGCAGAAATTAACATAAGTTGGGCTCAAAACCCCTATGCCGTCCCAAGGCCAGAACATAATTTGCCCTTTACTGAAAAATTACAAATGAATGTGCTTTGTCAGTTTAATATACATATGCTGATATGTAGCAATCACAATGTTAATATTATTTGATTAATTAAAGCTATAAAACTAGAAACATTTATATTTTTTTCAGTGAAGTGCAAGTGCAAGTGCAAGTGAAGTGCAAAGTTTATACGCCTACCTCTTCCATAAAAAAACCTTATACGCCCCCGCAGCATTAGTTACAGCCCTTCCCCGGGCTCTGGGGGGGGGATTGTTGACCTTATATGCCCCGATAACAAAAAACTTTGGTGTCGACACAACCCCCAGGGCCCGAGGGTACTCGTTGTTAGTCATACCCTGGGGGCATATATGGTTCTTATGGAATGGATGCTCGTACAAACTTCAGAGAGGGCTCATTTTTTTTGGAAAGCGAAGTTCTAGTTCACTTTTTAAGTGTCAAAAGAGATCGGAGGGCAACTAGTCCATCTCCACCGTTTTTTTGTACCAAAACTCATCCGATAAAAAATTATATGCCCAAGAACCTTATATGCCCCGGGGTATAACTTAAAACACTTGCCCCTGGTCTCTAGGGGGTTAGTGTCAACCTTGGAGTTTTTACTATCTGATTTTTGAACTATTTTTAACAAAATGGCTATGTCTCAAAATTTTTACCTGATGAATTTGGGAACAACGGGCGAGGTGGGGGGATAGTTGCCTTCCGATCTCTTTTGACTTATAAAAAGTGAATAAAGGGTTCCAGGTTCAGACATTTTTATCAATACAAAAGCAGCTCAATATGACAACAAGTCGGATTAAAGCAAAAAGATGCTTAAAAAGCGACCAGTTGGATATCATGTATGCCAATTCATATTACCGATTCAAATGAAAAAAGGGGATAACAAGAATAATAATTGAGATTAATTATTTTGAGATTAATGAGATTAGTGGGGAAAAAAGCCTTCCCTCGAACCATTAAAACTACCAAATTCCTGAAAAGAAATGATTTTTATTATGGGTTTTAAGTTGTGGCACACTTTCAGCTTGACGAAAGGACTCTGGGAACGAATTCTAAACTGACGGGTCCATGTGTCTGGTCACATCACTTTCGTTGGGTTCCGTGGATCAGATGCAAGACTATCCGCACTCCTAGTCGAGTAATCATGATTAAACAAATTAGGCTTAAAAATATTCATAAAAAAAATCTGGGGTAAGACCATTCAGACACTGAAATACAAATATTCCAATTTGATAATCTCTTTTTCCACCAACCTATAAAATTTTAAAGTTTCTAAAAAGTGATTCAGTGCTATCCATACCATGATCATACCTTCCAATCAACATTATAGCCTTATTCTGCAGAACTTGAACTCTTCTAAAATCGCAACTAAAATTACTCGCCCAAATCAAACAACCATAATTTATGGTTGCAGGCAGTCCAGCAGAAGATGCTGGACTGCATGTGTTGTCTAATGTCTTTTCCGGACGCCAAATTGACCATCTTGTAAAACAAGAATTTTCATCAGATACTTGTAAAGTCGGTGATGAACATAAATGATGAACATAATCTTTTCATAAATTTTTTAATAAATCGGGGGAATTGATATTGGTCTCCAATTAGATATGTCAGTTTTGACTCCACCTTTGTGCAACGGTATAACTTTAGCTATTTTAAGCGCACAGGGAAAAACCCCCTTTTCCATAGAAATATTGACACGGTATATGAGGACAGGAAGCAAATAAACCAGCACTGACTTGAGCGTTCTAAGGCTCATTTCATCAAATCCCGCACTGTGTGACTTAATCGTAATAACAATTTTGCGTACCTTCTCTTCAGTACAAGGCTGGAAATTCATTTCGAAATCTTTTCCTCACTCATCGACAAAACTACTTGATTCGGAAACATGGGAGTTCCTTGCTTCTTTTTTAATCTTGCAGCCAATTTCAGAGAAATACCGTCCAAATGCGTTGCAGATTTCCTCAGTTTCTTCCAAGGTCCTTTTATTTAGCAATATTTTTGGCTCCGATCAAAAATCGTGCACAACACAAAAACTTTCACTTTCCAAGCAAATTAGCCCTCTCTTAAGTATATACGAGCTCCCCTTCTATAAGAACCATATATGCCCCCAGGGCATAACTTACAACGCCTGCCCCCGATCCCTGGGGTTGTGTCGACACCAGAGTTTTTGTTATCTAACCTTTTAACTATTTTTAACAAAATGGCTATCTCAAAATTTTTGGGGAAAATATGGAGTGGAGGGGGGATACAACCTCTTTTTATATAAAAACCTTATATGTCCCGGGGTGTAAATTAAAATACTTGCCTCCGGGATCTAGGGGGTTTGTGTCAACCTCGGAGTTTTTATTATCTAATTTTTGAACTATTTTTAACAAAATGGCTGTGTCAAAATTATTATCGGATGGGTATGGGAAAAGGGCGTGGGGGGGGGGCGAATTGACTTTTGATCTCTGTTGACTCTTTAAAAGGGAACTACAAATTTCAACTTTCAATCAAATGAGAACTCTCTGAAGTTTATACGAGTATCCCTTCTATAAGAACCATATATGCCCCAGGGCATAACTTACAAAACATATCCCCGGGCCCAGGGGGGTTGTGTTGACGCCGGAGTTTTAATATCTGATGTTTGAACTAATTTTTTAAAAATGGTTATCTCAGAGTTCTTATCGGATGAGTTTGGGGAGAAAAGGCGCGGAGAGGGGAGGGGCTAGTTGACCTTCGATCTCTTTTGACTCTTAAAAAGCGAACTAGAACTTTCACTTTCAAAACAAATGAGCCCTCTCTGAAGCTTGTATGAGAATCCCTTCCATAAGAACCATATATGCCCCCAGGCTATAACTAAAAGCGACTACTTTCGGGTCCTGGGGAGTCGTGTCGCCATCAGAGTTTTGTTATCTGGCCTTTTAACTATTTTTAACAAAATAGCTATCTAAGAATTTTTACCTGATGCATTTAGGAACAAAGGGTGGGGGGATAGCTGCCTTCCGATCTCTTTTGACTTATAAAAAGTGATCAAAAGGTTTCAGGTTCAGACATTTTTATTAATACAAAAACAACTAAATATGACAATAAGTCACACTAAAGCAAAAAGATGCTTGAAAAAGCGACCAGTTGGATATCATACATGCCAATTCATCTTACCAATTCAAATGAAAAAAGGGGATAACAAGAATATTAATTTAGATTAATGATTTTAAGATTAATGGAAGAAAAAGCCCTCCCTCGAATCTTTAACACTACCAAATTCCTGAGAAGAAAGTATTTTTAATGTGGGTTTTAAGTTGCGGCATACTTTTAGCTTGACGAAAGGAATCTGGGAACGAATTCCAAACTGACGGGCCCAAGTGTCTGGTCACATGACTCGCTCTCCTTGTGTTCTGTGGCTCAGATGCAAGGCTATCCGCACTCCTAGTCAAATAATCGTGATAAAATGAATTAGGCTTAAAAAAATCCATTAGAAAATCTGGTACAAGACCATTCAGACACTTAAATACATATACTCAAAATTGATAATCTCTTGTTTCAGCAACCTATAAAATTTTAAACTTTCTAAAAACTGATTCAGTGCTATCCATACCACGATCATACCTTCGAATCAACCTTATAGCCTTATTCTGCAGAACTTGAACTCCTCCAAAATTGCAACTAAAACTACTCGCCCAAATCAAACAACCATAATTTATGTAACGCACTATTCAGAACTTCAAAACTCTAAGACCTATTCAGAACTTCTGGTTCAGCACTCTAAGACCTCTCACCAGATTGCATGCTATGAAGTCGCAGTTTTCTCCAACTCAAGTTTCGATCCAGGATGAATCCCAGATATCGGATATCTTCGACTTGTGAGACCAGTAGGCCATTGTATAAAAGGACACAAGGGAGAATGGGAGCAAGACCAGTCCTCGTAAAAATCACAAAACTAGATTTGGATGCATTAACGCTAATTAGGCTAGCCCAAACAAATTCATGTAGGCCATCCAGCGCCTTATTAGCCTTGAACAAGAGCTCTTGCAGCGACTTTGCTGCAAATCACTAAGGCCATGTCGTCAGCAAATGAAGTAACTGAAGCTCCGAGAATGTAGAATATCATTGTGTCTACGAATATCAGGTACAAGAGAGGACCAAAAATTGAGCCTTGTGGAACACCGCACTTTATAGGAAACGGCTGAGAAGATTCATTACTCAAAGTCACTCGTAAATTCCTTTCACTTAAATACTACTACTACTACTACTAACAACTCACCGCAGCACCAAGCCGCACGAGGCCAACACAGCTACGCACGCTCATCCTCCATCCCAATCTATTCAAAGCCTCCCTTTTTACACCCGCCCACGAAGTTCCCATTTCCTTTAAATCTTTCTTTATGACGTCCTCTCACCCCAAACGAGGACGACCTTCTTTCCCTTTAGACCTAGATGGTTGGCCGAAAAGAACAATATTCGGCAATCTGTCATCCTTCATCCGCACAACGTGCCCTAACCACCTCAACCTTTCTTTCAATATAGCCCTAGAGAGCGGTACTGAACCAAATTTTTAGTATAGCCTATTTTTTGAAATACGGTCAGTAAGCTGGGTACCCAGAACAATCCCTAAGCAATTTCTCTGGAAAGCATCTAGCGAATCTTCATCCACTTTTCGAAGCGTCCATACTTCAGAGCCATATTTGACCACTGTCATCACTGTAGCTTCTAATATTCTAATCTTGGTTTGCAGACTTATCTTTCTATTCTTCCAAACTTTTTTTTAACTGATAAAAAAGACCCTGAGCCTTTGCTATTCTGTTTTGAGCATCTTTGCTGCTCCCACCATTTTTACTAATAATACTACAAAGGTAAGTGAAGCTCCCCACCTGATCAATCTTTTCATTACCCAACGTCACCTTTTCATCTTCACTTATTCCTAGCCTTAGTGACTTAGTCTTCCTAACATTAATTTTCAAACCAATTCTAGCACCCTGAACTCGCAAAACCTCTAAAACGTCATTCATTTTGCTCAAACTTTCATCTAGGATGCTTAAATCATCAGCATAATCCAAGTCCAGGAGACTTTTTCCTCCTCCTTTGATTCCGTGGTCTCCCATTGCCTTTCCTGTGCTCCTTAAGACAAAGTCCATCAAAATAATGCATATAAAGGGGGATAAAACACAGTACTACTTAACTCCTGATTTAATACAAAACCAGCTGCTAACCTAATTTCCTACCTTAACCCCAGCAGTGTTATTCTCGTACATAGCACTAATCACTTTAATGTATTTGTCTGGTATACCGTACAAGAATAAAACTTTTACTAAAGCTCTTCTATCAACAGAGTCGAAAGCTTGCTCATAATCTATAAAACTGAGGACCAAAAGTGTTTGAAAACTCAGGCACTTCTCAATTATTAACCTAAGAGTGTAAATTTGGTCGAAACATCCTCTACCTTTTCTAAAAACGCCCGGCTCTTCTCTTAAAACTTTGTCTACGGCATCTCTCAGTCTAAAAAGTATCATATTACTAAGTAATTTGCTACCTACAGAGACCAGACTAATGCCTCGATAATTACCACACTCACTTTTATTACCTTTCTTATCAAGTGGCTTAATTAAGGTTTTCCTAAAATCGATAGGTACTTCTCCTTTTTTTAATATCATAATCATAATCTTCAATAACTTGTTTTTAACCCCAAAGCATCCATATTTAAGAAACTCATGTACAATCCTATCAACATCTGTAGCCTTATTGTTTTTTAATCCTTTTAGTATTGTTGCTAATTCCTCCTCACAAAACAAATCTTCCTTCACATCCAAGGTATCACAAACTTTTTCATTTTCCTCTATATTTTTTCCTGCATCTCTAGCTCGGTTAAGCAGGTTCTCAAAATGTTCGACCCATCTCTCTTTAGTTTTTTCCTTATCGCTAATTGCGACACCGCTCCTATCTTTAACTGGGACAAGTCCGGATTGACTACTCCCTCTCAATTTGTTAACGTGCCAATACAATATTTTACTATTATGCCGTCTAGCTGCATCTTCCAGATCCTCGGCAATTTTATCCATGGCCTCCACTTCACACCTCCTTAGTTCATTTTTTAATGCTTTTTCCACTTAAATACGGTTAGAACTAATTTAGAACACTACCCTTTATGCCTAAAAAACGCAGCCTTTCCAATAAATCTTAAATCAATAGTCTCGACAGCCTTTTTATAATCAACAAAAACACCCATTCACTGCCCACCTTTCTCAAGTACTGAGTTAATATTTTCAAGAAGATGCTGGACTGCATGTGTTGTCTAATGTCTTTTCCGGACGCCAAATTGACCATCTTGTAAAACAAGAATTTTCATCAGATACTCGTAAAGTCGGTGATGAACAATCTTTTCATAAATTTTTTAATAAATCGGGGGAATTGATATTGGTCTCCAATTAGATATGTCAGCTTTGACTCCACCTTTGTGCAACGGTATAACGTTAGCTATTTTAAGCGCATTCGGAAACACACCCTTTTCCATAGAAATATTGACACGGTATACCAGGACAGGAAGCAAATAAACCCGCACTGACATCTTGCAGCCAATTTCAGAAAAATACCATCCAAATGCGTTGCAGATTTCCTCAGTTTCTTCCAAGGTCCTTTTATTTATCACGATTTTTGGCTCCGGTTAAAAATCGTGCGCAACACAAAAACCTTCACTTTCCAAGCAAATTAGCCCTCTCTTAAGTATATACGAACATTCCTTCCATGCGAGCCAAATATTCCCCCAGGGCACAACTAACAACGCTTGCCCCCGAGCCCTGGGGTTTGTGTCGACACCAGAGTCTTTGTTGTCTAACTTTTTAACTATTTTTAACAAAATGACTATCTCAAAATTTTTATTTGATGCATTTGGGAAAAATAGGGAGTGGAGGGGGAATAGTTGCCCTCCAATCTTTTAGCTCTTAAAAAGTGAACTAGAACTTTCACTTTCCAAACAAATGAGCCCTCTCTGAAGTTTATACGAACATCCCTTCCATAAGAACCATATATACCCCCAGGGCATAATTTATAACGCCTGTTCCCGGGCCCTAGAGGGCTGTATAGCCACACGAAATTTTGTTATTAGACCCTTGAACTATTTTAAACAAAATGGATAACTCGAAATTTTTATCTGATGCATTTGAGGGGGGGAAGGGTGGGACAGGGGAAGGTAGAAACCTTCCGATAACTTTTTACTCAGTGAACCAGAACTTTCAATTTCCAATCAAATGAGCCCTCTTTGAAGTTTATACGAGCATCTTTTCCATAAGAACCTTAAATATCCCCAGGGCATAACTTGCAATGCCTGCCTCCAGTCCTAAGTGGTTATGTCGACATCAGAGTTGTGTTATCTGACCTCTCAACTATTTTTAATCAAATGGCTATCTCAAAATTTTTATCTGAAGGCGTGAGGGGGGGCTAGTTGCCCTCCGATCTCTTTGGACTCTAAAAAGTGAACTAGAACCTTTAAATTCCAATCAAATAAGCCCTCTCTGAAGTTCTTACGAGCTTCCCTTCTTTAAGAACCATAGTTTTTCCCAGGGCATAACTTACAACTCCTGCCCCAGGAGCCCGGGGGCTTGTGTTGACCCCGGAGTTTTGTTATATGATCTTTGAGCTAATTTTAACAAAATAGCTGCTTTAAAATTTTTATCGGATGTATTTTGGGGAAACAATGATGTGGAGAGTGTTAGTTGCCCTTCAATCCAAAATAGCCCTCGTAACGGAAGGAACTATTATTCCATCATTATGCATCGTACTGAACAGATTTTCAAGTCTCATGCAAAAATTCACAGATATTGACTCCCAATAGCACAAGCTGCCATGACTTTTAGTGACTCCAAAAAGGAGGATTTAAGTGACATGTGTACAGATCTAATTCAGAGAAAAATAATCGAACTAAGAAACCTTACTGAAGAGAAATTTTCCAGATCTGGCAGAACTCATCTTGAGGGTCATCTCCCCATGGCATTCAAACTTAGACTCGGAAATAATTTTATCACAGATTTGTGTTGTCAAGACACAAAATGTGAAAAAGTACAAGAAAACAAGTACTAAATCTATCCTGTTCATAAAGTCGCAACTAAGGTTTGCTGCAATATAGCAATAGCAATAGCTATAGCAATTATATAAGGCTTCGTAGATCCGCGAACTCAAAAGTATACTGGGTTGCGTCTCAGTGACTTAATCCCAAATATAATCATCTGGTACCGATGTGATCAGATGTATGACATCACAATTATCATTTGACGCCACCCCTTGTTCTGGTTTGGCTATGTTTGCCGAAAACTGGCCGAGAGTTTTACAAACCAAAGCCTAAACTGCAAACTAACACCGAATTGCAGGAAACGACATGGAAGACAAGCCAAAACTTGCCTCAACACTGTCAAATCTGACCTCGAGCCGATTGGTGGATTCCTGACACATGGTCGCAGATGGGATCCTTTATGGTTCGAAATTATCGCTCCATTAACGCAAGACTGTGAGGTTGAACAATTCAACAGTCTACCAGATACTATTGCCAGGGTAAGCTACATAGTTTGTGTCTTGATTCAAGTACAAGTAAGTAAGAACCTTTCTGTAGCCCCTTCATCTCTAGCCTAAAAAAAAACAAGTCTGAAAGTTAAGATAATAAACATCGGATTATTTATCTAAATTTATACCCTTTGTTATGTTTATAAAGTAAAATTCTGGTGACAAGATATGGTACTATGTTTTCAAGGGCAGCCAATTCTTCGAAAAAAAGACAGCTTGAAGTACAACTTTTTATTATGCACTTAGTCATTCTGTTTGTACATTTTCCTTTCATTTGTTTATATGGTGATTTCACTCCCTTGGTGAGTTTGAAGGGAACTATTATTTTATCTGATTCTATTTTATTCGGACCTTTTATTAACATAAGACGTAATTCAACTTATCTTTCATCAGAGTTAATGCCAATATATAACTCATCAACTTGTTCGAGAAATCTGGGAAAAAGAACAAAAAGCGTAGCATAATTCAATCAAAAAAAAAAACTTTTGGGCTCTAAAAAAGCCCTTATCCTCTCCATCGGGTCTGGTAACCAGGGTTGGCACCGAGTTTACGTTTGGACCATTTTCGACGTAACATCTTTAAATTAGGTGTTGTTTTCTTAGACCACACTGCCGTTCTAAGATGAACAAAAAAACTTTCAAATGGATCTATTTTAACTGAAAATGGTCGCTGTATATGTGACCAAAATATCTTGACTTTTGTACCTGTTTTTTCACTGTCTAAATAAATGGATGTATCTCCATTTGAAAGTTTATTTGTTCGTTTGGACCATTTTTGGTACGTTTTAAATAAAACGGTACGTTTTACTATACGGTCTTAAAAACGGTCCTGTTTTGCTACGTTTTTTAATTTATGTTACAATTATGTTACGCTTTTGAATAAGAGTAAGTTTCACATTTTCTGAGTAGTCTATGTTTCCCCCCCGTGAAAAAAGCTACTGTTCCCATTTTAATTACACTGACATGAGTAGCGACATTCTTTCGCATCGCTGTCATTTAATCTTATTACACAATCACTTAGTTATTAAGATAAGAAAAAACCCACTTCGCTTATTTGCATAGTAAGTTAAGATTCTCTCTCATGAGCATAAGATTGTCATTTGTTTTAGTGACAAGTGACAATAGTCAGTTAGTCACCTCACCAACTTTCAATTTCATGTGTCTAGTTTGAATCTTGCTCCGTCAACAGTCATACTGAAATTATATGGAGAAGGAGCTAGCTGAAGTCAGGAAGGAAAATCTATAATAAAAACAGGTAAATAATAATAAAAGCTATTTTCTTTATAATTCCTTTTTAAATAAGTGATTATAAGATGATTTGGTACTTCTCAATTAACTGGTGCACACGAGAAGTCAAGTTTGGTTAATGCTAATGAAATAGAACAAAATAGGCCTATGATGAAAATATAATACTTTAGAAACAAATTTTGGCTATATATTCGCACATTAGGGAGGGGGGGGTGAAAGCATAGTATATATTAAATACGTAACCTAACCTAGGTACTTTTTCCCCTAAACCCAAAAAAACTAAAGTTTAAATATTGTAAACGCAATGAAAAACCACGCTTTGCGATCCAATTTTCTATTGACTGATACCCGTTTGACTAGTTTCCTTTAGCATCTATCTTGCATGTGTACCAGCTAATTGATAAGTGCTGATGTTATATATATATTATTCTTTGCGTAACAACCTCAACCCCATCCGTTCTGATTGGTTGGACATAATATCACGTTCTATACAAAACTTGCTCTTTTTATATGGGATTATGAACAGCTGATATTGAGAAAATATATGAAACTGTAAAAATAAGCCATTTTTTTTTTATATCTAAGCATTAGCATTGAGGAGGGGGTGGGTTAGATGAGCCGGAATTTTCAATTTTATGCTAGACTTTTTCCAAATATCATGGTCTCTTTTTTGTGATTATACCCCCCTCCCCATTAGAGGTCCCACATATAACTGTATAAGTACATTTCATCGTTGTGTCGAATCTTGCGATGACATTCTTTCTTGTTGTATTCTTTCGTGTTCTTTCATATTGTAAAGTAAGATTTTTATTGGTTGATCTTTTTTTAATGTATTCCTAAGGCTATATCCCGGACCGTCAGGGGGTGGGTGTATGTTCAGTACAGGGGACATTAGATTTGGAAATAGTATAAAATAAATAATTTAATGGTACTGCTTGTGTGTTCAGCATGTTTTCTTCAAAAAAGGACAATCACTAAATATTTGGCTTTAGAAAAAGACAACTGGACAAATGCCAATTTTTATGAAGAATATAAACAGTCTTGTATCTGTATAGGGTGGGCTTACATGCTACTTAAAAACTGATTAAAAGGAACCATTCAGGCTGGACTGACCTCTTGAAAATGTAAATTTCTTCAAATTTCTTTGCATTTCTTTATTAAATTATAGGTTTCTTATTATCCCCCTCCCCTAATTTTTATTAATTAAATCATTTCCAGTTCATTTTTGTTAACTCACTGATCTTTTTGTTTCATCTTCCATTAATTTCTTTGTCACACATTTTTTTTTCAATTTTTGAATTATTTTTCAACCATTTCTGAATGTTCAGTTACTTCCCATTTTTATAAGTATAGCACAGCGATAAGAGCACTTCCCGAGGCAGTGCTAACTTAATTTGTAATCTTGGATGAGACATTAATTTTTTTTCTAATTGGAAAATTAAAATACTTAAAACTTTTTTTTCCAGAATCTATAAATATAAGTGAAAACCTGGGACAAAACATCGATTCGTTTTTACATTATCTTTTTTATTGGTTTTCCTTAACTCATCGACTTTTCCGTTCATGCATTTAAAACCTAGGTAAATTTGGTGTTTATGTTATGTAAAACCCAATGCTTTTTGTGCCCCTCATGTTCGATCATATTCATATATTCTTAGAAAAAAAATAATTTTCTACTTTTTAGTTTATTTTGAAAATGAGTTCAATTTTTTTTATTGTTTGACATCTTCCCCTAAAAATTCTTTGTACGTGCCTGGACTAATCAGACCCATCAAAACAGCTTTAGGATAACATTCTTCGGGTTGAATTGTATGAATTCTTCTTTTATTTCTTGCTTTCTTTTGGTTGGAAGTTACGATTCAAATTAAAAACGGAAAAAGGCATTTTATGTAAAATAACTGCTGTTTTGTATACAACGGCCCTCCAAAGGTAAAAGCGCGTATATACACGAAAAGTCACTTTCCGAGTTACATATACCACTGGATTCAGCTCGACGAGCAAAATCAAATGGTGTAAGCAAGAGTGCCCTAACACGATCTCCTGCAAAGTTGTTCCTGCCAAAAACGCGTATCTGCTGCATTTTGTCCCGTCTGCCTAAGGTAAAAACACGTATCAGCCATATACGCTTTTTTACCGGTGGACTCTAGCGCGCAGCGCCACGGCATCGTATATGCGGGGTTTTACCTTTGACAGCCAGACACATTTTTGTATATACGCGTTATTACACCACAATTTTTCATCACTTTCTATCAGCAAGCTTAGGTAGCTTAGCAGCAATATAAATGTAAATAAAAGATGTCTTGGCTAGAGTCTAGGGGTCTGAAAACTCTAACATTGGCCTTGGAGATAAGGAAAAAGCAACAGTGAGTACAACTTGGAAGTATCTATTCATGTATGTACAGGATCTTTGTGCGTTATATGTACTAACTGTTGGAAATTTAGTGTTCACTGAGTTTTGTTTGATCGCGTAGGCTACACTGGAAGCTAGATTATATCATAGCAGATGCTTGTGTGTTTCCAACTATGTCTAAGCCTACATTAACTACACTTAGCCTACGCTACTCTACCTAAGATTGCTGTTGGTTTAGTGATATAACTAGTAAAAACAACTTTGTATAAAAGGTGAAATTACTGGTATAAAAGCAACATTTCTGAACAGCAACCTAGTGTGGGTGTAACTTTCCAGAAGCAATGAAGTTCTAGCCACTGATTTAGTTACTCTAGAAAACAATAGGCTTACTTATAAAAAGGTTAAATTTGTTACAGATATTGTATAAACAGACAGCAAACATTTAAGTTTCTCTCAACGGGAAACACTGCTGAAACTATTTAACCTAATAAGAGCTGCTGGTCTGGTGGAGTAACTAGCAAGAATAACTGATGAACTTAAACGGAGTACGTAAGACCACTATAAAAATCGACACTTCTTAAGACCAAACCTAATGGTTTCAACTTTCTAGGACTGACGAAGTCTCAGCTACTGATTTGGCTGCTCAGTCTTCCCAGCGTACCCCGAGGAATAAAAAGTACTCAACTATGAAGATCAGACAGAATGTCGAGGCTATAGCCTCATACGCTCCAAGAGAAGAAGACTTAAGTAGCACTAGTGGAGGGGATAGTGATACTGACTATGGCAACGACAGTAGTAGCACTAGTGATAGTGAGGATACAGCTAGGCAAAGATATATAGTAAGCTCGAACCAATGTTTGTTGCAAGCCGGATCAATATGCCTCCAGTGATACAGATTTTACATCATGTTTTAGTGTTGTGTCTGATTTAACCTCAAAGCCACTGGAGACAGACCAAATATTGTGTGATAACATTGATCCTTTCCTTGGTGATATGGACATTTCCATGTGCCCAGACGAAATTGAATCTGAATTGATTGCTACAAGTGTTGCTGTCTTTGAGGAGCACCAAATATTTCCTTATCAGATGACATATGGTAGCTGCATCGAAGATGTTGAACCAATAGTGCAGCTGCCCCCCGCAGAACATGAAAATCAAGATAGACAAGGTGTTGAACCATCATTGGAGCCCCCCCTCCCCCCACAGAACAGGAAAGTTAAAAAAGACACGGGGTTGAACCTTCTATGGAGCTCCCCCCTGCAGAACATGAAAGTCAAGAAAGACAAACAAGTGAGACTGTTGCAGCAGGCTCAAGAGATTAGGTTATCTGGAAGAGAGTGAGAAGTAAGAAAGGGAAAAGTGAAAGAGAAAGGACAAATCATCCCTTCCCATTAAACACAGATTGCGATTCAAAGAAATGCACGAATAACTTCAAATTGTTTGATTACGAAGACATGAAAAAGTTATAACAAGTTTTGGATATTGAGCTATGAAGTAAGGGGCAATGGCTCGTTACGCTGTTATGCTTTCTTCCAGTCGCTCGAATAGTTGCAGTATGTGTAGAAAAGTTCCGAAAGAACGCTACTGTTGTTTATTTTCTTCCTAAAAATACAGCAGAAGATATAAGTGCCACCCCTAAAATTGAAAGAAGTAGGGTTTGCAAGTCCAAGTTCCTTGCCACCGTTGGATTAGGAAAAACAAATTCTGTCATTTTCTCCATACAAAATATACCTTGCACGTGATGAACTAGGTACAATGGTGACAGAAAATCGTGGCAATAAGTACAGGAAACCTGGAAACAAATTGACAGACAATTGATAGTACACCACATAGAAAGTTTCTATTCAGCTATACCGCACTACCGTCGCTCGCATGCACCTAACGTGAGGTACCTTCCAAGAGACTTTAGAGTTTTGATCATGACGGAGGATTTCTGGCTTAAAAGCCCTAGCATCAAGGTTTCAGGGGAGACGCACAGAAAAATACTGAAGGAGGAAAATGTATCCCTTTGTTTACCTCAGAGTGATGGCTGTGATATTTCTGTTCTTTTAAAGAACAAGGTTGAGCAAGATCTTGCATCTGATTCAGAAAAGGAAGACTACACAAAACACAAAGCTCTAGTTGAGGCTTTGAGGCGAGAAATTGAAAAAGACAGAACTGAAACGGAGACAAATGTATATATTCTGTGGATTTGCAGAAGGTGCTTTTGTTGCCAATTATGCATAGCAGAAAAGAAGCCTTTTTCTTGTCACGCCTTGTCTGTTCCAATGAAACTTTTGCCCCATTTGAAGCTACAAGGCAGAATCCCAATTTGTATGTCTTGTGGAATAAGGCTTTGCAAGGACGTAATGCACCCAATATTCTTAGCTCGTATTACAAGGTTATCAGGATGAACCGTGACGCCAAAAGATTTTTGTTCTATGCCGATAACTGTTGTGCATAGAATAAAAATTTAACCCTTTACAGTAAGTTTCTGATACTTGTGAATTCGGAGGTGGGCCTGACAGCATCGTCATCAAATACCAAGTGAAGGGTCACACGCATATGGCTTCAGCTTCTGTGCATGGATCGATAGAGTCCAAGCTTCGAAATAGAGACGTTCTAGACTGCGATGACCTATGTGACCTGATTGAAAAAAAAACAGGGGACATGTCAAAGCTGTGATTATGTGCTTTGACGATTTTCGAAAACGGAGTTTCATCAGATCTCCGTCCTGGTGATGAAAAAGGTTGGAGTCAAGATCGAACAATTTTTACAAGTGAGATTCGAGTGTAGTGAATCATCTCTGTTGTACAAGACCTCGCCAAATAGAGAATAAAAGTTGATAGATTTTGTGCTGAAAAAGCATGTCAAAGTGATCGAAGAGGGTAAGCATCCTCTTTCTGAAAAGGTAAACGGAGTGAGAGGGGTGAAAACTGGGGAAAAGATGCGATTTTGACAAAGATTGGGCCTTTCATGCCAGAGAACCGCAGAATTTTTTGGAAAGACACGCCATCTGGCACCAATTCTGTTGACCTACTGAAGAGTGTTGGTTACTGACTGATTTTGTGTACTCTGAAGATGATTTTCTTCTTACTTTCTGAATAATTAACTGAATCTTTGAATTATGTTCCAAAGGTAAAAACGCGTATCCACTGATATACGTGTTTTTACCTGAAACGGGTTCATACGAGAACAAGAAAAACGCCAATGGTAAAAACGCATACATGATATATAGCAGTGTTAGCAAAGTCTGGCAGATATTTTTGTTACGTAATCGGAAAGAACACTATCTTAAACCCGTCCTAAAAACTTTTCACGTAAATCCCGTGGCTAGTTTTGCGCAACAGGTGGGGAAAGTATTGCAAAACTTGAAAAATTTTGAAGACGTTTTTCTCGGAATAATGAAAAGTGTACAAACGCGCTTTTAACTTTGGAGGGCCGACGAACTGAAGACAACGATTGAAATAATTTTCGTTCGATAAAATAAAAAAAAAAAACTGTCACTCGGAATTGCTCAAAGCTTCATTTTGGAGTGATGAAAATTTGAAGTTTGAGGAGGTGAGACTGAGACTAAGCCATGTCTAAAATATTAGACGGGAAGGGAGCGTATAAAATGATTTTCTGGGTGTTTTTAAGAAGCTGGATTTATCAAGATTGTTTTATTGAAATTTAACCATAAAAAAAAATATAGTTGGTTATCTTCTTTTCTGAAAAACTCTAAATTGTCCTGTGTTTATTGATGTGCTTTTTATCTTTGTACGTATTACTCATCAACTTTCGGTTTAAAACACCAATAAAGGCAATTAAAAACAACAATAACAAAACAAGCAAAATAGTAGCCTGGGGTTTTATACACGCATCGGGGGGGGGACTTTCTGTTGTGCAGGTAAACTGGAAGCAGCACTTACTGTTGAATAAATAGGAATTTCCTGAAGGTAAAGAAGCACAAACTGTTGTTATTATATACTTTTTAGGTACCTTTTAAAAGTTGGAGGGAGGATTTTTAATGAGATTACGTAAAAATTTATTTTTCAAATTATACAGGCAACAAACGTTGCCTCTCCCCTTTAAGTACGGCTCTTGATAGTAAAATTAAGGCACTGCCTTGAAAAGAGATTTTCCTATCAAAAGCTACGAAAAAGTTACGTTTTCATGAGTTGGAAGTTACGAAATTTTTTGTTCTGGCGGCAACCCTGCTGGTAACGCCAGCGCTAATTTCAAGGTTAAGGTGAAACCTGGATCTGGGATGCCAAATGGACACTTTTAGTGCCTTTTTGACACTTTTTAACACTGAAGGACACCAGGACACTATTGGATCAAAAAAGGAAGCTTTTTGAAATAAAGGACACTTTTTGGACATTTTTACAAATCAAATATTAAATGTCTTTATTTTCTTCTTCTTTTTTACTTTTTTTTAATTTGTACTTTAATTCTAAGCTTTGGTAACAGCTTGAGGATTTTTCTTACATGTTTTTTTGACCTGAGCAAGCAGCATTTATTAGACGAATATGAACTTATGTTTTAACCAATTTAGTATGCTATAGCTATCAAGTCCATCCTCTTATTCTATCCTACGGTTGACGTTTGTCATCAAGTTGGTCAACTTCAAAGACCTACCTACTGCTGGTGGCAAAATCACCAAGGCCACTGAGAAGGCTGGAAAGAAGAAGTGAATGGCATTCCCTGCTGCCACATGCCCCGCGTAAATCCCTGTGCCGTGTAGCCGTTTGCACATGGCTGATATTATAAGCCTTCTGAAGCCTTTTACTGATTCTAAGTGGGAGCAAAGGGGTAGCTAAGCTTGGAAATTTCCACGGCGGTGGTGGGCATCCAGGCAATGAGGCTTGACTCTCCGTCCAAAGGTTGGATAGGAAGTCCACTAGCGCACCTCAAAGTGATGAAGGGGTGTAAACATCACCGATCTCCACGCCGAGCAAGGTGATGGTCAACGCGCTTTGGGTGACCGCAAGACTGGGGACCTTGTGATGTACCTTATCCCCAAGAAACCCTCAAGAATGATGACAAATATGATGATTGAAAGTTAGGCTATGGCATCCCCGGCATTCTGCAATGTGACGAGAATGCCGTTCTCGCCGAAAAGTATGCTAGCTACCGTCCTATCAAGAAGACAAGGCCTGAATATCGGCCGCTAGAACCTGTGCTCGATTTAATGTTTATTGACACAATTTATTGTAGCAGATCAATATTATCTTTATAACTTTGATAATCTGGGTGTTTCTGACACGAGACTAAATGGACATAACATCTTGACCCTTGAATTCTCGGCTGGGAAGGCGGTCTCTTTTTTTAACTCGGGACTATTAGATGGATCTGGCCAGGCAGGAGTAGGTATCCTGTTTTCCCCCATTCCAATCACTGGGCTCATCGAGTATGAGCCTGTGTCTGAGAGAATCGTACTGGCAAGAATTAAAGGTCGCACGAACAATCTGACTATCCTTAGCGTTTACGCCCCAATAAGAGATACCACTGAGCAGTACAAGGATCAGTTTTTTAGTGACCTGCAGATAGTCATTGATAAGATTTTCCAGAAAGATATCCTCCTAATTGGAGGCGACTTCAATGTCAGAATCGGCAGAAAGCTGAATAACTTGGAACAGGTGATTGGCAAGTACGGCCTCAGATACCGGTGCAGAAATGGAAACAGGCTTCTGATTTTTGCAATGTAGCACAGCCTAGCTATGGCTAACACCTGGTTTCGGCACAAGTCGTGTCATACGTATACACGGAAATCTCGTGATGGAAGAGCAATGACCCAAATAGATTATCTCCTTGTATCCCGATGATGGAGATCCATGGTGTTGGACTCGAGAGTGCGCAGAGGTGCTGAAACGGAATCACAAAAAGGATCTTATCGCTTCTTGCTGAAGACAAGGCTAAATTACAGACTCAGCTCAAGGAAGACTACTATGCCGTACCAGAAAATAGACATGTTGAGGCTGAAAGTAGATGAGTACTGAGGAGTGTTTGTCCTTAAACTCTCAAACCGATTCGTTGTCCTTCAAGATGACACCGAGGAAGCAACCCCGACTGATGAGTGCCCCAACTGCCCCAAGATAAAGATTGAAAAGAAATGGAACAAACTCAAGGACCACATCAATGAAGCTGCCTGAAACATACTTGGGTTTGTCAAGCGTAAAACCAAGAAATAGATCTCAGAAAAGAAACTCAAACTCTTCCAAGAAAAAAGAAATGACCGACATGAAATCTCCCACATACAAAGCGCTGCGACAGGAATGTCTCAAAGCAGGAAGAGCTGACAAAAAAGCCTACTGTTGTAATATTCTCAGTGATGTGAAAAGAGCCACATAACGTAACGATAAACTAAAACTCTATTAGATACATGGAGAGTGCACTGGGAAGAATAAGAAAACTACCATACTCTCACTTAAGGTGAAGGTTAGGAAAATACTCACAAGCAACGAGGAGCATATCGAAAGATGGCGTGCTCACTTCCAAGAGCTATCGAGACCAGAAGACCAAAGTAATAGAAAGCAGCCACATACTGCACCGCAGAACCACCCAAACAACCAGGCTTATGAAATGTATGTACGGACCCAACCTCCAGGGATGAAGTAATTAAGGCGATCCAAGTTTTGAAAAACCATAAAAGCCCAGGAATAGCTGGGATTCCTGCGGAGCTACTGAAAGCTCTCCCTGATGTGGTGATGGATAAATTTCATAGCGTGATAACTGAAGGCTGGGACAATGAATACATCCCAGATGACTGGAAAACCTCAGTAATTGTCCCTATCTTCAAAAAAGAAGGCCTAATGGACTGCAAAAACTACCAAGGTATATCCCCTATCCTCATTGCTGCAGAGCTGTTCCCAGTCATACCTTTAAATAGATTCAGAGACACCAGAAACAAACGAACGGGACTCAACCAAGCAGGATTCAGGCCGGGCATGGGTTGCTGTGACCATATTTTTAGCCTGTGGCAACTCCTTTAACACCGGTTTAAACACCAGCAGGTGACAATCCAAATCTTCATAGACTTCATTACCGTGTTTGATTCGGTCCATCGTGATGCAATACGGGAAGTAATGAGAGAGGACGGTGTGCCTGAGAAGATCATCAATCTGCTCAAGGCGTATTATGCTGGAATAAAGACCCGTGTAAAAGTCGATAGCGATCTTTCAGACCTGGTCCTGATCGAGGAGGGTGTACGTCAGCGCTGTGTCCTTTCACTATCTTTGCTCAACTTCGTCATCGATTGGATCCTCAGGGTCCTGGACAAGTATAAAAGCTTTGCAATGAGTCCGTCCTTCTCTATCACAGATCTTGACTATGGAGACGAAGTGGACATGCTTGCTGAATCTGTTGCAGAAGCCCAGGCTATGATAAATGACATGGCAGTCAAGGAACTCTCGACTGGTCTCCAAATAAGCATACCAACAACGAGATCCATGCGAACAGATGGGATGGATGAAACCCCTGTTGCTGTAAATGTTAATCAGATAAAGGACATTTAGATGTTCAAATACCTCGGATTGATGGTAAATCTTTCCGGTAAATCTTCTGAAGAAACCCAGAGCCGCATATCGTCAGACTGGAGTGTCTCCCTTCAACTACAAAATCATGGATGCAGATAAAAATATCACCACCCACAAAGCTTTGAGTGTATGAAGCTATGGTTCTCTTTGTCTTCCTCTATGGATGTGAAACATGGTCACTTAAAGTAACCAAAGCACTGAGCTTGAATATATTCAACCACAAATGCCTGCAATATGTCCTGGGTATCCGCCTCTCAGATAGAATCTGAAATTAAGAAGTAAGGAGAAGATGTGGGGATTGCCCACATGTCTTTGGAATTTTTAAATACAGGAAACTGCGATTGTTTTGCCACGCGATGCACAAACCAGTTGAACTTATAAGAGTTAAATATCTGCCACTAAAAGGTTTACCACCACGAGCACGGAGAAAGAGCACTGGGAGCTATAAAAATACATAGCTAACAACAGTTAAGTCTGATCTGGAGCCAATTAGAGCATTCCAAAAATATGGCCTTCGCTGGGATTGCCAGTGGCTTGAAATGGTGGAGCCTTCCACTCTCGAGCGAAACCTATGGAAGGAGACATGTCGTCATCTTCTGGGCGCCACGATGAGTCTGGATACGGCTTGAACGTGCAACAAGTACAAGTAAGCACAAGGTTGTTATTATACTGCTGTCATAGAAAGAAAGGAGTTTCACCGAAAAGCTGTGTTGCGGCTCAATTTTATTTATAGCTGTTAGCGAATGTTTCTGTTTTATATTCTATACTTTCAGCTGTGATTTTTCGTCTAACGCTTGTCGCCAGTTTCTATCGAGTATAACTCAAGCGAATTTATTTCAATTGGCCTTGTCTTCTCACTTTTATAGTTCTCGAAAAGGTAATTTTTTCTCCAGGCTACTTCTAAATTTTCATAAAACGACAAGATAGAGGAGTTGTTAAATGATTTTAACCCCTTGACCAACCAGTTGACTGAGTGTTTAAGGAGATTGACGCATTTTGTTGAACTTTAAAACCATGTAGGTCAAAATAGATATTTCGTATTGGCTGATTTGGACACTTTTGTCCTTAAAAGTTTTGGTAACCCTGACCTGGATAGGCCTGCCCAATCAACCAAAATTCATGGCAAAGAAATAGCAACTCTCATAAGCTTGTAAGTGGCGATTAGCCTATTGATTTTCTATCTCATAGTAACCTACATTCAAGTGATCCAGATTAACCTGAGTTAATCTGTTGTATGGATGATCTTTTACTCCCATCCCTCTTTAGCTAGTTTTCTTCAAATTACCAACTTATTCCCCCACTAACAACAACAAAGAACACCCTCAAACATTTACAGTGTTATTGTTATGTGGGGCTCCCAAGGCGCCAAAGTTTTTCTTGAAAGTGAAAATTTTAAGTAAAAATAGTTAGACATGGAGCTGAGAAAACCATCCAGTAAAGTTCTACCAAATCATATTATTGAGTTAGAAATAAAGTGAATACACCATTCGATGCCTTTTTTTATGCTGATTACGAATATATCCTAATAATCATTTCTATTGGAAATGAATTTCAGCCCCCCCCTATATATGCCAATTCAGGGTTAGGTTGGGTTAGTTTAGGTATATATGGGGGGGGCTGAAACTCATTTCCAATAGAAATGATTATTATATTCATAATTAGCATAAAAAAAGGCATCGAATGTTGTATTCACTTTATTTCTAACTCAATAATATGATTTGGTAGAACTTTACCAACCTATTCTTTTAAGATTTTTTTCTGTTTAATTACAAATGAAAATATTCTTTGTGTAACACTTATTCTTTTACCAAGCAAAATATTTCAATAAGTATACACTATTATATTTGTAGACACTAATGTGTGTGTTGTATAGCCTATTTGAAATGCTGTTAAGGGAAGAACAGTGCAGTTTTAGAAAAGGTAGAGGATATGTTGTCCAAATTTTCACTCTTAGGTTAATAATTAAAAATGCCTGAGTTTTCAAACACCTATGGTCCTCAGTTTTATAGATTATGAGCAAGCATTCAATTCTGTTGATAGAAGAGCTTTAATAAAGGTTTTGATAAATATTTACCAAATCATATTATTGAGTTACAACTAAAGTGAATATACCACTTGATGCCTTTTATAAATATAATAATCATTTTTGTTATAAATGAATTTTAGCCCCCACCCCCTATATATACCAATTCATGGTATATATTTGCACATTAGGGGGGGTCGGTAATTTTATTTCTGATGTAAATGAGAGGTAAGTTTAAACTTCCCCCTACCCCCCGAATGTGTAAATATATACCCTGAATTGTTATGGAGAGTGATGGGGGCTAAACTTCATTTCGAACAAAAATGACTATTATATGTGTAAAGGGCATAAAAAAGGCATTGAGTAGTATATTCACTTTAGTTGTAACTCAATGATATGATTTGGTAAATATTTACCAAGGTTTTATCCTTGTATTGTATACAAGACACATACATTAAAGTGATTAGTGCTATGTATGAGAATGACACTGCTGCAGTTTTATAATTTACAAAGGTAATATTTTACAAAGGTTTTATAATTGTATACCAGACAAATACATTAAAGTGATTAGTGCTATGTACAAGAATAACACTGCTGTGGTTAAGGTAGGAAATGAGGTTAGCAGCTGGTTTTGTATTAAATCAGGAGTTAAGCGGGGTTGTGTTCTATCCCCCTTTATATGGATTATAATTACTTAGTAATATGATACTTTTTAGACTGAGAGATGTTACAGACACAATTTTAAGAGAAGAACTGTGCAGTTTTAGAAAAGGTAGAGGATGTATCAACCAAATTTTCACTCTTAGGTTAATAATTGAGTTTTCAAACACCTTTGGTCCTCAGTTTTATAGATTATGAGCAAGCATTCAATTCTGTTGATAGAAGAGCTTTAGTAAAGGTTTTATAATGGTATACCAGACAAATACATTAAAGTGATTAGTGCTATTTACGAGGATAACGCTGCTATGGTTAAGGTAGGAAATGAGACTAGCAGCTGGTCTTGTATTAAATCTGGAGTTAAGCGGGGTTGTATTTTATCCCCCTTTATATGGATTATTTTTGTGGACTTTGTCCTCTGCTAAGGAGCACAGGAAAGGCAATGGAGACCACAGAATCAAATGGGGAGGAAAAAGTCTCTGGACTTATGCTGATGATTTAAGCATCCTAGATGAAAGTATGAGCAAAATGAATGAAGTTTTAGAGGTATTGCGAGTTCAGGGTGCTAGAATAGGTTCGAAAATTATAATGTTAAGAAGACTAAGTTACCAAGGCAAGGAATAAGTGAAGATGAAAAAGCGACGTTGGATCATGAAAATATTGATCAGGTGGACAGCTTCACTTACCTTGGTATTATTATTAGTAAAGATGGTTGGAGCAGCGAAAATGTCAAAAGTAGAATAGCCAAGGCTCAGGGTGTTTTTTTGCAGTTAAAAAAATCATAAAGAAAGATTTGAAGGAAATGGGAACTTCGTGGGCAGGCATAAAAAGGGAGGCTTTGAATAGATTGGAATGGAAGAGGAGCATGCATAGCTGTGTTGGCCTCAGGCGGCTTGGTGCTGTGGTGAGTTGTTAGTAGTAGTAGTTGTTGTCTTAAGGAGCACAGGAAATCGAGCACAATGGGAAATCACGGAATCAAATAGGGAGGATAAAGTCTCCTGGACTTAGATTATGCTGATGATTTAACCATCTGAGATGAAAGTGTGAGCAAAATGAATAAAGATATAGAAGTTTTGTGACTTCAGGGTGCTAGTATTGGTTTGAAAATTAATGTTAAGAAGACCAAGTCACTAAGGCTAGGATTAAGTGAAGATAAAAGGGTGACGTTGGGTAACGAAAAGATTGATCAGGTAGACAGCTTCACTTACCTTCTTAGTATTATTAGTAAAGATGGTGGGACAGTGAAGATGTCAAAAGTAGAATAGCCAAGGCTCAGGGTGTTTTTTTTCAAGCTACAGTGATGACAGTCATCAATTATAGCTCTGAAGCATATGCGCTCTGAAAAGCAGATTAAGATTTGCTAGATGATTTCCAGCAAGATTGCTTAAGGATTGTTCTGGGTACCCGGCTGACTAACCATATTTCAAACAATAGGCCGTACAAAAAATGTGGTTCAATACTGCTCTCTAGGGCTATAATGAAAGAAAGATTAAAGTGGCTAGGGCATGTTTTGCAGATGAAGGATGACAGATTGCTGAAGATTGTTCTTTTTGGCCAACCATCTAGGGCTAAATGGAAAGCAGGTTGTCCTTGTCTGGGGTGGGAGGACATCATAAAGAAAGATTTAAAAGAAATGGGAACTTCATGGGTGGTGTAAAAAGGGAGGCTTTGAATAGATTTTGAGGGAGGAGGAGCATGCATAACTGTGTTGGCCTCAGGCGGCTTGGTGCTGTGGTGAGTTGTTAGTAATAGTTGTAGTCTTCTGCTATTGGTTGAACCTTGCAGACTTTCTTGAAAAAGTTAAATAAAGTTCAACTTTATTCTGACAGCAATAAAGTCAACAAAGTTATGCAAAGAAAATAGTTTCTTAACTTTTTGGAAAGCTTTATTGATGCTGTGGGAGCCCTGCATTAATGCTCTTCACAATAACTGGTTCTGACACCTCCCTTGTCCCCTCTGCATGTTTTACACTTTGTTTCACCTGTTTTTATTTATACTTTGTTTCACCAACTTTTATAGTTGTACTTTGGGTAAAATTCTAGTTTTGCTATAGCCTACTTTGCTATCTTGGAAAGGGGTTAGGTTAGGAAAATGAAATGGTACTTATGTAGAAAGCAGAAAGTACAAAAGGTGAAGTTTAGTTAATGCTAATGAAATAAAACAAAATAGGATGAAAATATAACAGTTTATGAACAAAATTGGGCTATATATTTGCACATTAGGGGTGGAGGTAAAGGTTGGCAAATATTAAATATGTAACCTAGCCTAGGTACCTTTTATTCCCCCTAAACCCCAAAAACTAAAAATGTAAACTGTATCTGTTTTTGTAGTGCACTTACTGCTTTCTACATAAGTACCAATGAAACTTTTAGTAATGAATCCAGGGCCAAAAACATACTTGGGGAAGGTATTGCCAAGCTTCTGTGTTAACCCTCTGCTGATTTCTATGTCTTATAATTTTGCATACTTGACAGGTCTTTGAAATTCCATTCAAATTTTGACAAAACAACATTTTATCTGCATTTTCAGTTATCAGTTCCATTTTCTCTGGTTTTAGTTCTGAAAATGCAATTTTTATTATTTTTAGTAGAATTTTAAGCCATGTTGACAGGTTTTTTCTAAATTTAGGATATGTATTTACAGATCTTTCAAACATCGTAAATTAGCATTGAGCAAAGTTTTGAAGCTGAAAACAGTTTTCTTGTACCTCATTTAAGCAGAATATCCATTTTTCACTCTAGAGGGCAGTGACCTTTGAAATCTTCGTGTTACAAAAGTGAAACCTTGCAAAATGCATATTTTGCTAAAATAAGAAGTACTTTATTAAGGCTATATATTGGACTAAAGGATGGGGAGGGGTGCATTTAAAAGTAAGTTGTTTAGTATAATTGAAAGAGCATACAATACAAATTGATTAGATTTTCAACTTGTCCCTGTGTCAAATATGGAATCTTATTAACATTAACCATAATTTTGCCATAACCAATTATTAGCATTTTGAGGTAGTCAATATCTGATTGTAAAAGTCTAGAACAACAGACCTTCAGAAGGTGACTTTTAGAAATAAAACAGAAACATTTTTATAATGTTAGTTTTGTGTTCATTATTATGGTTTTATTTGTATTTTTGTTATCAAGGCAAAATTGGGGCTTTTGAGGAGAAAATGTCAAAAAATTCTTAACAAACTGAAAAAATGACTAAAATACTTACATATATTATTGCTAAATGCTTTGTATTACTTTACACCTTATCCCCTGCTAATGTTCTAATATATAGCCAAGCCCAAATCATATATTTTTTATGCATCCTGCAGACAGAAGTCTTTAGTTTCACCCCAATACCCATAAATTGAATCAACATTGACAAATTCAAGAAACAGAAAATGAATCTGAAGTATAACTTTGGCAATAAGTTATACTTTTAAGATTCTGACAAGATCTAAAATAAAGTTAAGTATTTTTAGGTTTTGATAGTTCCCATTAACCTCTCAAAACTCACTAAGTTCTCATTTAGCTCTTGGCTATAAAAAAAATCAAACCACTAAAAGGATTAAATTTTTACTTTATAATTTACTGCAACCATCAGTTAATCATATTTTCTTATTTTCTCCCAATTTTATCTGGTTTTGAATCACTTTTGAACAATTATTATGTTTACAACATAATATAGCTAAGTTAAAAGTGAATATATCAATTGATGCTTTTTTATGTCCTTTTATAGTTCAATAATCTCTTCTGAAGGAAATTACATTTTGAACCCTTAAACTGCCTAGGATAGTGAACAAAAAATTGCCATTTGTTGTAGATGCCATTTGAAACCAAATTTGTCAATTGTTTTCAAAATTGACAATAATGTCAATTTTGTTCTGGTATCATTTTTGAGGGATTTTAAGCTCTTTTTAAAAATTCTGAATATTTGTTCTCTAAATAGGCCTAGCCATACATTTCACTGTTAAGACTAAGGGCTTGAAATGGAAAGAAATGCTCAAAAGAAAAGGTATCAAGTGACATATTCACTTTCATACTAGCTAAATTATGTTGTAGACTAAACTGCAGATTTACCAGTTTAATATAGCCTTTAAATCTGTTGATTCTCAACTCTCATCAATTTAGATTTTGGTTTGATTTTGCAATTTGGATAGGATACACTGGATTGGGATTAATGCATGAACACCTCATGTGTTTTTTTTCCTATAAGGTCATTTTTTATCAAATAAGAAATGCACTAATACAGTGGTAGGTGTGCCCATAGTCGCACCCATAGTCAACTGTGGTAGGTGTGCCCCTTAGGTGTACACAACAAATTTTAGGGGTATACGGCCAACCAACAAAAAAAATTTCAGGGGGTATGCAGCTGGCTACCAAAAAAATAAACAACATTTTAACTCTAGGACTCACGTTTTTTGTATTTTAGCTATAGCCTAGTTTACATAGTACTAGTATCTTAGAAGGGGTACCTAAAATGTTTTGTGGGTAAAAAGGGGTACAGTGTCTAAATAAGTTTGAGAACCTCTGCACTAATAGATACAAGCAAAACAAATGGATGCTAGTACTTCAAAGTATCACACAGCACATTTCACATTAAACTCATGAAACCATTGGGTGAAACAAAATATGGCACAGTAAAATTTTAGTTTAGCTGCTGGTTAGGAAAATAAGACTTTCAGGGATAAGTCTTCCGACTAGAGTATGTCTGGGAAGGTATTTTGAAGTACCTACCTCTACTTCTCCCTCTCGAGGGCAGTGACCTTTGATGACCTTTAAAAATCTTTGTGTTATGAAAATGAAACCTTGGAAAATAGGTATTCTGCTTAAATGAAGTACAAGAAAACTGTTTGCAGCTTCACAACTTTATTCAATCTTAAGTTATGATGTTTCAAAGATCTGTAAATAGATTTCCTAAATTTACAAAAAACAAACCATTAATATGGCTTAAAGTTCTACTCAAATAATAAGAATTGCATTTTCAGAACTAATACCAGAGAAAATGGAACTGATGACTGAAAATTTAGGTAGAATGTGGTTTTGTCAACATTTCAATAGGATTTCTAAGACCTGTCAAGTAGGCAAATTGAAACCAAGAAAATTTTATTTAAGAACATGGCTTTAAATAGAGACATGGATGAATTTGGTTTCAACTCTATTTACAATAATCTGTTGAAGTCAGATAAACTAAAGTTCAATTCACCTAGTTTAATTAACGTCTATCCAAGTGTTAGGGTAAAGGTACTGATGATTTGAAAGTTTTTGTAAAAAACAACAGTTTTTCTTCTCTAGAAGTTCCAATTCACAGACTTTTGGTTTGAAAAGGGTTTCAGTATGTAGGAAAAACATCTAGGAATCTAATTCTTTGATGAGAAGTTTGAAGTTTTATCAAAAAAGGGTACAAAACTCCGATTTTCAAAAATTAGAGCATTTTCACCTACAAATTTGACACAACAAAAAAGCTACCTGTTTTCAACTTAAGTCTGAACCCAATTTGACATGTGTCAAAATACTTGGGGAATACCTGTGGCCTGAACCTGGTGTATTCAACACGTGTCAAATACTCGGGGAATACCTGTGGGCAGAACCTGGTGTATGTGACACATGTCAAAATACTTGGGGAATAGCTGTGGGCTGAACCTGGTGTATTTAACAGATATATTCTTGTTTCTTTGTTTTTCTGCAACTTCATTTAATGTATAAAAGTATAAAACACAAAAAGTAGAAGTAGGCCTAATAAAACTAACAAAATTGTTTCAAGTATGTAGTATTTAGTATACAATAATTGGTTTATCGTAAGGAGTGTGATATTGTGACCTAGATCACATAAATCTTCTTTTTTCTAAGTGTTGCATATATACCACAGGAATAGCATCTCCAAATGCTATCTGGAATGACCCACTTCCTGTCATTTTTAATGGCCCAGAAAATATTTGTTCATTGTTGACAGCATAAATGTCATCAGCATTTGGCCATTTCAAAGTGTGATCTGTAATTCTAATCCACTTGAAAAATTTTAGTTTGGACTCTCCTTTGTCAGGAAAGTCCAGAATCCTACGGTTAAATTATGGCACCTCGCTTTTTTTGTCACCAAAGAAAATGGCATAGTATTTGTCAAGCTGTGGTTCAACTTTTGACCCAACAGGTGGCGGAATTTCGGAGTCAGATCCAGAAAATGATTGTGGTTTGCCATCTTTGACTATCGCCTTATTACAGACTTTGTTTCCTCCTATGGCTTTTGCATGGCGATAGTCAAAATTGGAATGATGTTGATAGATAAAAAAAAATAAAAAAACAAAACAAAAACTTTAGCATAAAAAGCAAGCTCTCGAGGAGGAGGCACACTTTCATACAACCCAAATTATATATTTCCCATCTATTCTGTCACTTGTCTTTGTCTTTTCTCATTACTAAGCTGAAAGAAACTACCAAAGAAGCGAGGTTTTTCTAAACTTTTACACAGTGTAAACTTGAGTGAGTGGTGTATAATACACAAGTTCCAAAGTTCCTTTCCCCTACAAAAAAAAATTAACTCAAATAAAATTCTCAAATTTAAAAAGCCTTATTTACCGTGGGGGGTATTTTTCCAGTAGGGAATTGTCCATGGGGTTGGGGAGATTTTCCGCGGAGGGGGGGGGGTAAACGCCTAGAACCATATTTCCTATTTAAGATTACTAGAAATTGTGACGCCTAGGAGTTTAACATGTTTCACTAGCATTTCGGAAGGGATAGGGTCTAGGAAAATGGGAGTGGATTTCAATAATTTCAAGAAGTTTATTGTCATTATATTTGATTTAGTGGATTTTATTTTCATATATATATTTTTTTTTTTGGGGGGGAGGGGGTCACTTTTGACATTTTTATGACATGGTTCTAGGCGTTTATCTCCCTCCCCCCCCCAGAAAATGTTATTTTCCAAATTTCAGGAATTGTTTTAGTTTCATTGATAAGTGCTAAGTAAAGGGGAAAATGACTTCCATGAAAATCTCTGCAATTTTTCGCAGTAGCAGGCACCCATAAATTCGACAGCTATATTTTCGTCAGTGGACCCTAGAATTTCGACACCAATTATTTCTCATTTATTTTACATGTTCAGCGAAGTTTAGACAGAGTCTCCTATATTTCGATAGGGCCTGTAGCTTTCTGTCCAAGCTTTTGACAAGGTTACTACAAGGTATTTGTAAAACGAATAAATCAATTTATAGAAGCCATTATCTATGTTTGAATTTGACTGAAGGAACATTTTTAATGTGTGCCTGATATTCCACTACATTCAACAAGAATTTTCAACACTTGCAACCTAGTTTTGCCATTGTATTTAATTTGCCATTGCCATTGCATTAAATTATCCTTACTAATGTAAATAGCTAAAAGTCAACTAAGTGCGTTTAGGCTCAAACCTACAAACATACAAAATACCCGATTATTCAGAATGGCATCTGAAACATTCAGTTGACAGGGTTAATCTACCTATATAGTTCGTTATTGTCTGTAATTCTAGAGATAATGCGTTTGTGGAAACCTATTTGTACTTATACAAAAATCCACAAAAGGTGTAACAGTCTAACAAGCGCAGCTAGCTCAGTAGATGGAGCAGCCGACTTCCAATCTCGAAGCTGCGGGTTTTAGTTAGACAACGGGATATTTTTCATCTTAAAAAAGTAAAATATTGAGAATAACTTTTTTTACTGTAGAAGTCGAATTATTGTTGTAAAAAACCGTTACTAGACTTTCTGCGCCCTCAGTCGGACAAATATTTCTTTTAAAGGAGAGAGGGGGATCTTTCCTCTTCTTAAGTGAGTGTTTCTAAATTTAGTTTTGTAAATCAATTTTGTCAAGTCTACACTGTTTTTGTTTCTGCTGGCGGGGGGGGGGATTTCCTCCCAATCTTCGCAAGAGAGTATGAGGTACGGTTGTTTTATTTTTTTTATACCTGTTGTTCGACTGGCTTTGTTGCTAGTTATTTTATAACAGAATTTTAACTTATTGATCGCTAATACCAAGGCATATCATTGTTCAATTTTAAATTCCAAACTGTAGGTTTTTCATTCCATTTTTTGTAAGAGTATAGGTTTCTTTGTTCAACTATTTATGAAAACCATTCTTGAGTTCTAATGAAAACCAACCAAGTTACTAGCCGTGACATGTTCCACGTCTGAGCCAAATGAGATATATAACTCGAGGTTTCACTAAAGAACGAAAACATAGATTTACGACTCAACTTTATTACCGCTCTCTTTATACTCAAGATATGACTCCCTAGAGAATATTTGCAATAGAATTTCCATTAACTTGCCAAAACGAACTATGAAAATGTTCCAACAGAAATTAACAAAAACATTTGTTAATTAATGGCGCAAAATATTTGCGCCATTTTAGTTTTATCAGGAAAAACTAATGTGACTAGAATTCAGAGAAAATCAGATGTATCTTTACGCATTAAATAAAAAAAACAAGTTTTTTAAACTGAAAGTAAGGAGCGCCAATAAAACTTAAAACGAACAGAAATTATTCCGTATATGAAAGGGACTGTCCTCTCCTCAACGCCTCGCTCTTTACGGTAAAGTTTTTTATTGTTTTAAAAAATAAAGTTTTGAGACAGAGTCAAACTTTAGCGTAAAGAGCGAGGCGTTGAGGAGAGGATAGTCTCTTTCTTATACGGAATAATTTCTGTTCGTTTTAAGTTTTAATGTCGCTCCTTACTTTCAGTTTAAAAAACTTGTTTTTTTTATTTAATTTTTGAACGTTTTTGAATAAATGCAGGTTTTGATCTTGGCTCACCGTACATGAATAAATAAAAAAAAATATTCATATTGATTTACTTTTATTTAGTTAAATGGCTTTCTCGAAACTTGTTTAATTTTATTTACGAACGTTTTTATTAGTAATAAATATACGTATATGAAAGGGACTGTCCCCTCCTCAACGCCTCGCTCTTTACGCTAAAGTTTTTTATTGTTTTAAAAAATAAAGTTGTGAGCTAGAGTCAAACTTTAGCGTAAAGAGCGAGGCGTTGAGGAGGGGACAGTCCCTTTGATATACGGAATAATTTCTGTTCTCTTTAAGTTTTAATGTCGCTCCTTACTTTCAGTTTAAAAAACTTGTTTTTTTTATTAAATTTTTGAACGTTTTTGAATAAATGCAGGTTTTGATCTTGGCTCACCGTACATGAATAATTAAAAAAAAATTTTCATATTAATTTACTTTTATTTAGTTAAATGGCTTTCTCGAAACTTGTTTAATTTTATTTACGAACGCTTTTATTAGTAATAAATATACGTAACTTACGAATTAACTTACGTAACGAACTTCTATATTCATATATTTTTAATTTGTTTATTAGGGGGTTCGCCCCCTAGGCAATACCTTGCTCTTTCGAATTTTGTTCCAATTCTTTAAAAATGACCGCTTAATCATAAAGGCCGTTAATTAGAATAAATAGCTCTTATGAAAGTACTAAAAAATCTTTGGCTTAAAGAGCGAGGTATTGACTACGGGGTGAACCCAATAATATATGTAATATTTTCTGTTCGTTTGAAGTTTCGATTTTGCTGCTATTGCAGTTGAAATACTTGTTTTTTTATATTAAATTTCTGATCTTTTTTAAATAATGCTGGGAAGTCCGGCGTCCCCTTTATAGCAATGTCCCTTCCCCCATGAGTAGAATGGCCTTATTGACTCCCGTACGAACACCATATATGGGCATAGAACCACGTGGTCCTGTCGGCATTTTTAATGCTGACGGGAGTCCAAATAAGGGCATAGCCTCCCTAGGGAGAATGATTACGTAATCGGTCAATGACCTCTTTTTCCAAGGTCGATTTATTTGATGTTTCTATGTGTAATAGCTCCGGGGCGAAGGTTGCAAACGCGCATTGAATTCTAACGGGGACAATGTTATTGATCTAGGACTCGAGGGGGAAGTGAATTTCCGAGAACTTGATTGCGTAATCAATGTGTGTCAACAACAACAACAACGACCTTGACATTCGCTGAGAGCGTGCACTTACAACAACAACAACCTCGACCGTGGAACACCTGTGCTGTCGACCTCAATTCACCTATCGTGAATCAATAATTCCCCTTAGAAACAACAAATTAATTTCCCCTTTCTTGACAGATCAATCAATCAATGACATCATCTGTCAGACTTTAAAAATTTTCGCCTAGAAACATTTCTCCAGGACTAGATCCAAATCATTAATGTCTTTGCCTCGGGAACAACTCTTTTGGTCGAGCTCCAAAGGATATTAATAACCAAAGGCCATGGAAACAATTAGGCAAGAAACATCTTAGCGATGAATTGTTTTAGCGCGCGAAAAGGTTTCCTATTAATTTGAAATGCGTTAGCACAGAGATGCCAATAACAAAGGAACACGTTGAATTTGCGTTTAGGGATTATTTGGGCGAAACCGTTTTACACAGGTTATGGAACTATTTCGGCGAAACAGATAGAGACATTTTAAAAGAAGATTTTTGAAGGGATTTTAGAAGAGAATTTGAGTATGGTCGTTATAATACACAAGTTTCATTTGAACAGTGTTGTGAGGTCCTCTAACCCAACCCCAAAGGGTTCCAATCCTCCTACCCCAACCCCGAAGGAAGCCCCCGGTCCTCAAAGGCCCCCCAAGCTCCCAAAGGCCCTCCACCGGTCCCCAAATGTCCCCCAGGCCCCCAACTGCCCCCCCGGACACTCAAAGGCCCCCCCAAGCTCCCAAAGGACCACCGGCGCCCCAAAGGCCCACCCAGACACCCAAATGCCATCCCCGGGCCTCCCAAAGGCCCATCGAGCTCCCAAAGGACCAACGGGTTCCCAAAGGCCCTCCACCGGTCCCCACAGGCCCATCGAGCTCCCAAAGGACCAACGGGGTCCCAAAGGCCCTCCACCGGTCCCCAAAAGTCCCCCAGGCACCCAAAGGCCCTCTCTGGGCCCCCCAAAGGCCCCCCAAGCTCCCAAAGGATCACCGGCGCCCCCAAAGGCCCACCCAGACCCCCAAAGGCCATCCCCGGGCCCCACAAAGGAATTATTTACTGACCTTCAGTTGTTGTGATTTTAAAAGTTCTGCTTTTGTTTTCTAAAATCATCGCCTAAAATGCCTCAAACTGTTTCACACACAGAGACACACACACAGAGACACACACAGAGACACACACACAGAGACACACACACAGAAACACACACACACAGAGACACACACACAGAGACACACACACAGAGACACACATACACAGAGACACACACACAGAGACACACACACAGAGACACAGACACAGAGACACACACACAGAGACACAGACACAGAGACACAGACACAGAGACACACACACAGAGACACACACACACACAGAGACACACACACAGAGACACAGACACAGAGACACACACACACGGAGACACACACACACACAC